>NC_058409.1:98908932-99208932 GCF_002201575.2 Neomonachus schauinslandi | reverse complement strand
ATTGATATAATATTTCTTAGAAGGTCCCCAGTGCCCTCCCTCAGTCCAATCATCCTTCTATCCCTAGAGGTAATCATTATCCTGAAATCCATAAATGAATTTTATCAGGACTTTCCTAGTTTGCTACTTAAATAATTCATGCTTTTTTATCAAATTGTTTTTCTGAATCTATTAACACCAGGAAATTTTCTAGTTTAATATCTGAATTTGGTGGATTACATTAATTTCCTAAAGTTAAATGACCTCCTTCACTTTTGGTGATGCCCACAACTTTCTTACTACTCATTTTCAGTTGTTGGTTTTCATTGCTATTATTTTGTTAGGATATTGATGTGGTTTTAAGTGTTAGGGTCTGGAGCCAATGACCAAGGAAGAATTCTTGAGATATCTTTGGTGCAAAAAGGTGGTTTTATTAAAGCAAGGGGATAGGATCTGTGGGCAGAAGGGGCTACACTGGGTCATGAGGAATGACAGATTATATACTTTCAAGTTGGGTGGGGGTTAGGGACAGCAAGCACAAGCCTCAAGGCATTTTGAAACAAGGTTTCCAGGACCTTGAGGGAGCCAGCTATTGTTAGGAAAAGGTCATTTATTAGTGTTTATTAAAAACTCAATCCTGAGACCATTCAGAGGTATATAGGGGGTCATATGCTTGGGGGATGATTGCTAACATACATCTTGGTGGGTAGAGGTAAAGGAAATTTCCAAAGGAATTTTTATATGTTAAAGTAGACTTAGAGGATCCTGGGGGGGTCAGGATAATGTTAAGCTAAGTTTGCCTTTTGCTCTTAGCAAAGTATTAACATCTAGGCTGCTGAGTTCCTAGAGGAATGTCACTCTGCCTGTTTCAAGGACTTGTCGGTAGGCTGTAGGCAGTAAGGAAATTTAATTATTTCTTTTGCCTTTGTTTCCCACATCAGATATTGCTATATTAATGAAGCTTGGGATATATATATATATATATATATATATATATATATACACACACACATATATATACACACATATACATATATGTATGTACACACACATATACATACATACACACAGAGAAATATATGTAAAAATCATTTTAAATTATTTTCTATAGAAAATAATCTTAAAAGTCCTGTACCACCCCTCATCACCTTACTTTAAAAAATGTTTATTAAACATATTTGGGAATAAGCATGGCCACCCATATTGGTGACCATTTAATACTTCAAGATATCTAATTTTTATACAGATTTACTATCATGATTAAGTGAAATGTTGTGAAATATATTCTGCAGTCTATTGTCCTTTATTCCAGAAAATATTAAGAATATCATTTGGTGTAAAGTTAACGGATGTGTGAAATACACTGTTCAAAATGTGAACTTTTGATTTTGCAGCCATTTTATTCTCAAAAGGACATGATAAATTGTTATGCACTGACATGTGCACATACACCTACCAGATGGTATCTTGTTCCTAGCATTTTCTCAAGAGGGAGAAAAATTCACTTAGGCTGTCATTATGTCCTCTCCAAAGGAGAGATTCTAATTTTAGTAGTCCTCTATCAGTATGGGTCTAAGTTAATGTAGGGTGACTACACTCTGACATTAATGCCTCAAGGTTCAGTGGGCTGGAGGCTGTCCTCAAGAGCTTGAAGAATTTATGTAAAAATTATTTCAGGTTTTTAATTTTATCTGAAGCTAAACAGAATTGTATATGCTAATTTGTAAGTGTAATTGTCTCCATTTCTGGGTGTCATTTCTTATTTCAGAAAGTTGTCTTCTGAAACTGATCAGGTCAAGAGTTTTCTAAAGAAGCATCATCTCACTGTGTTTGTTTGCTCTTAGTAGCATCTTTTGGCTTGTATATGTGTTCCAAATTTTAAAGAGTAATACATGCTCATTGCAAAAAGCTCAAGAAAGAGAAAAAACACAGAAATTTTATTTTTCAGAAATCACTCCTAATTCACCATTCACAGATAATTTTTAGCATCTTAATGTTTTCACTTTCAGATGTATGAGTTATACATGTTATATATACAGTGGATGTATTCATGACACTGTTAGACATTAAGCTATTTTTTTAAAAAATACAATCAACACACAAGGTTACATTAGTTTCAGGTGTACAACATAGTGATTCATCTTCTCCCTACTTTATGCTCTGCTCACCACAAGCATAGTACCATCTGTTACTATATAACAGTATTACAATATTATTGACTGTATTCCTTATGCTGTGCCTTTTATTCTCATGACTTCTTCATTCCATAATAGAAAGCCTGTACCTCCCACTCCCCTTCACCCATTTTGCTCATCTCCTCATCTTCCTCTCCTCTGGATCATCAGTTTTCTGAATTTGTAAGTCTGATTCTACTCTTTTGTTGTTGATTCATTTGTTTCATTTGATTCCACATATGAGTGAAACCATATGGCATTAGTCTTAGTCTGACTTATTTCACTTAGCATAATGCCCTCTAGGTCCATCCATGTTGTCACAAGATCTCATCCTTTTTTTATGGCTGTATTAAATTCTGTTGTGTTATATATACAACATCTTCATTATCCATTTGTCTAATCATCAAAGAAATCAAAGCCAAAATGAGATATCACCTTACACCTGTAAGAATGGCTAAAATAAAAAAAGAAATAAGTGTTTGCAAGGATATGGAAAGGAATGCTTATGCACTGTTGGTAGGAATGTAAATTTTACAGCCACTGTGAAAACAGTATAGAGACTCATCAAAAAATTAAAAATAGAAATACTATATGATCCAATAATTCCACCACTGGATATTTACCCAAAGAAAACAAAGACACTAACTCTAATTCAAAAAGATATGCACCCCTATTTTATTGCAGCATTATTTGCAATAGGCAAAATATGGAAGCAACCTAAGTGTTCATTGGTAGATGAATGGATAGGGAGGATGTGAGATATATATATACCTCACATATAATGGAATATTATGTAGCCATAAAAAGGATAATCTTTTTTTAATTTAAACTTGTTGGAAAAAAAAGCCTGCTAGAACATGCTGTATCTGTCTTTTAGTGGATCTAAGAACTATTTTTGAATTTATACCCAGTAGTGCTACTGCTGGGTCATTGAGTATGCAAGTTTATCTTTCTTAGAAACTGACAAATGGTTTTCCAAGTGACAATTCCAATTTACTAGCATGGTAACAGGCAGCACATTGGTAACACTAGGTATTGTCATTCTTTCTAATGTTAGTCATGTTTGTTAGGTACATGGGTATATTACATTGTGTTAATGATTTGTATTTCTTTGCTGATAAACTATATTGCTCACTTTTTGTTTGCTGATCAGTTAATAATCTTTAGAATTTGCTGTTTGGGGCTTTGACCAATTTTTTAAACAGGTTTGTTTTTGTTTTGTTTTAATTAGATTTTGTTGTTGTCTTTATCTCTCTTGGCTACAAGTTGCTTGCCATTTTGATCTCTTCTTTTTCTATTTTTTTAAATGCTCTGTTACTTTTTACTAGTAAGTAGTATTTCATTGTATGAATGTACCAGGTAACTATCCATTCACCTATTGAAAAGCAATTTGCTAGCTTCAAATTTTTTAAAGTTATGGATATAATATGTAACATTCACAAACAGGATTTGTGTGGATGGAAGTTTTCAAATCAGTTGGGTATGATGAGTGTGATTTAAAGCATGTGGTAAAACTATGGTGAGATTGCAAAACAAGCATACTGTCATCCAAAGTTGCTGTACCATTTTGCACCTCTATCAGTGATGAATGAGAGATCCTAGGATTGTGAATCTTTACCAACAATAAGTTATTGTCAATTTTTTTTATTTTAATCATTGTAATATACATCCCGGTGACTCTTCATTTGAATTTTCATTTGCCTAATGACAAATAATGTTGAACGTATTTTCATATATTCATTTGTCATCTTTATATCTCTTTGATGAATTGTCTGTTCAGATACATTTCTTCCCATTTTTTTAAAAAAGATTTTATTTGTTTGACAGAGAGTGTGAGCACAAGCAGGGGGAGTAAGAGAGGGAGAAGCAGGCTCCCTTAGGGGGCCTGACGTTGGGCTTGATGCCGGGCTCCATGGAAGGCTCGATCCCAGGACCCTGGGACCATGACCTGAGCCAAAGGCAGACACTTAACCAACTGAGTCACCCAGGAGCCCCTGTTTCTTCCCATTTAAAAAATCTGGTTGTTTTCTTCTTTTTGAGTTGCAAGACTTCTTAGTATATTTTATATGCTTGTTCTTTATAAGATATATTTTGTAAATATTTTGTCACAGTATGTGACTTTTCTTTTAGTTTTATTAGTAATTTCTTTAATAGAGCAGGAAGTTTTAATTGCAGTAAGATCCAATTTATGTTTTTCTTTCATGAATTGTGCTCTCAGTTTTATATCTAAAACTTTTATCAACTCGGCGAGTTCATGTGGATTTTTTCCTTTGTTTTCTATCAGACGTTTTATAGTTTTGTATTTTACATTTAGTTAAATGATCCATTTTGAGTTAAGTTTTATGCCAGGGGTAGGTTCTATGTATGGGTTCATTTTTTTACATTTGAATATAAAATTGTTCTGGTACCATTTATTGAAAAGACTATCCTTTCTCCATTGAATTGCCTTTGTGCCTTTGTCAAAGATCAATTGACTATTATTTGCTTAGATCTGTTGTATTATAGTTTCTGTATTCAGTTCCACTGATCTAAGTATCTGTTGTTTTGCTAATACCACAATGTCTTGATTACAGTACCTTTTTAATAAGTCTTCAGATAGTGTGAGTCCTTCAATGTTCTTTTTTTTTTTCAATATCATGTGGATTATTCCACTTCCTTTGCTTTTCCGTATAAAGGATTAGTTTCTAATTGCTGGGATTTTTATTGGAATTGTGTTTAACCTACAGATTAAGTTGAGATAAATTGGCATTTTAATAATACTGATTCCAGTCCATAAATGGAATAATTCACCATTTATTTAGATCTTTGATTTCTTTTATATGTGTTTTGTAGTCTTTCACATATAGACCATATATATTGTTTGATTTATAACTCAGTATTGCATTTTTTCTTTTTATTGGTATTGGTATTGACTTTGTAATTTAAAAAATTCCACTATTCATTGCTGGCATACAGAAAAGCAATTGACTTTTGTATATTAACCATATATCCTGCAATCTTATACATGCTTTTAACTTCCAGGAGGTTTGTGTTTTTTTGTTTTTGTTTTTGTTTGGTTTGGTTTTTGAAGATTGTTTGAGATTTTCTACATAGACACTCATGTCATCTATTAAATGGAGTTTCATTTCTTCCTTTCCTATATGTATACTTTTTATATAATAGAAAAAGTAGACAACATGCAATAACAGATGGGTGATAGAAACAGAGAGGTGGAAACTCTAAAAGGAATCAAAAGGAAATGCTATAAATAAAAAATGTGTAAGAGCAATGCACAATGCCTTTGATGGGCCCATCGGTACTCAACATAACCAAGAGAAAAAAATCAGTGTTAATGTTATTCCTTTATTAGCTCTTCACTAACACGTTCTTTTGTAATTCATTTTATTCTTTTAGTGGTTACATTATAGGTTAAAATGTGCATCCTAGATTTATTACTATTGATTGAATTCATTCATGACCACTTCTCAAAGAATAAAAGAAACTTGTAACACTTAATCTTCACTTAACACCTCCTATCCTTTGTGTTAAGTATGATTTTTCAATATATCTTTCACAAGGCATTATTTTTCTTTTATTAAGTAGTTGAGATTCATATTCATTTATATTTATTATCATGTTTACCTTTCTAGTATTTTTTTCCCTAAAATTCTGTGCTTCCATTTGGGATCAGTTTTCTTTAACTTGAAGAAGTTCCTTTGCTAATTTTTGTACTTAGCCCTGCCAGCAATAAATTATTCAAATATCAGTTTTTTCTCTTAAAAGAAAATCCTCCTTTCTCTTATTTTAATTACTGAAGAATATTTTATCTGCACAGAATTCTAAGTTGGCAGTATTTTTATTTTAATCCCTTAAAGATTCTCTTTGTACTTTGATAAATTTTGTTCAAAAGTTTGCCTTTAGTCTTATTGCTTTATTTTGTTTATGTACTTTTCATATGGTTATATTTAAGATACCTACTTTCTAACTATCATGTAGTTAGGTGTCATTTCTTTGTATTTATTCTGTATGGGATTTGCTGAATTTCTTGAATCCATGGGTTTTTTTTTCATCATATTAGGAAAATTATTGAACAGTATTTCTTCAAACATTATTTATGTTCGAGTAGTACTCTTCCCTTTTTAAAGAAACACTAACTGAAAGATGGTATGCAGTTTGTACCTTACATGTTTCTTAGACACTATCTTTAAAAATCTTTTTCTCTTTTTACTCCAGTTTGGGTCTTTTCTATAAATTTCTATAAATTCTTTTAATTCACAAATCCAATTTTCTTGTCTCCAGTTAGCTCTTAAAAATTGCCTGAAGGATTCCTAGTTTCAAATATTATATCTTGCAGTCCTAAAATATCCATTTAATGTTTTTAAATGGATTCTGTATCTGTTGAAATTCTGTATTTTTTCCCTCCATTTTCTATCCTTTTCTCAGTTGTCTTTATCGTATGATTATAGTTATCCTGATGACTTTGTCTACAATCTCTATCTCAATTATCTCTGACTTTGCTATGACTGAATCTTTTTTCCTCTTGATTACTTGTCACTTTCTTCCATTGGGCACCATGGAAGATAGGTGGTTGGAAAATATCAGCTTCTAAAAAGTATTTAATTAAAATCTGTCAGGCAATTAGATTACAGACAGATCAACTTGACAGTGTTAAACTTTGAGGCTTTTGGGGTATGACTCCATTTCATTTTTCCCTTAAAACTAGGGCACAATCCTTATTCCATAGTCATGCCCTTCTGGGGTTTCTCAGTAGCTGGGCTCAGACTTCAAGTTCTCTCTCCCAGTATCTTGCAAACTCTGAAATACTTGTCCAGCTCTCCAGCCTCTGAGTGGTTCTCACTTCGAGGCCTCCTCAAATCTTCTGCTATATATGTATAGCTTAGGGGTTGGTAAAGAAGCCAAGAAGGGTGGTTTATATAGGTTTATATAGGTGGTTTATATAGGGTGGTTCACAATCTGAACAAGGATTGACAAATACTTTAATGGAGTTTGCTGACCCCTATTGTTACAACATTCTCTCAGGACAAAAGCCAAGGTAAAGGTGGAATTCAACAGCCCTGCATCCCTTCTCTCAATAATGGCACCTGCTATCCAGAATATACCAAACAGCAGACAACTGATTTTTTTTAAATATTCTAACCAGCTTTTATAGTTTATTTTTTTAAAGAGTAGGATGGCCTGCTGACAGCTACTTTATCTTTGTCAGGACCAGTAGTCTTCTCTTATTCTTATTTCCATATGAAGTTTATAGTTCAATTATAAGAAAAAAATAAATATCACTTAAGATGCAGTGCTAAATTTCCCCTGCTGACCTCAAAGAAAGATGTGAGGCATAAGGTTGAGAGAGAGTAGGGGGTGGCAATGAAGGCAAAAGAAAGAAAGGGTGGAGGAAATCTTTCTATATTGTTTTGCTTCAACCAAAGAAGTTGAATTATCTCTCTGCCTCAAAAAGTAAAGGTTTAAGTGAATAGCAAGGCTTTTTGCTTAGAACTTTTAAATTTGCTCTGAGTCATTTCTCATTTCATTAACAGAAATCTTAGATATTTTCTGATCAGAGAAATACATCATTATATCAGAGCAATATATAAATAATTTGAAGCTTGCTTGAAGTTTGAAATTCTCTGAACTATTTCCCATGTCCGTTAGCATGTATAATTAAGAGGTCGTCTATTGATAGAGGCTGTTCCATTCTCCCGATCCTTTTGTAAAAGAGTATATTTAAGAATACATAAAAAAGATGCCTTTTCAGAGCGTTGTGTTGTAGGGCTTAAATAATAATGTTACTTGAGAAGCAAGTTACTTAATAGAGTTTTTAACTTAAAGCTCAAATATCTTAGGATAGAAGTTATTTTCTTTCAAGAAAATGTTTTCTAAAACCAAAGAAAATAAGTAATATTTTCCCTAAGTAGCTAGAAAGAATTGGGGAAAAACCCTACAAAAGTGAATCAGGTACAGTACTTACCTGTCAAGGTCGTATAGGCATTCAAATTCTGACTTAATTCAGTTCACAACATTTTCTTCACTCTGAAGTGATGTTAAATACAAATGACTTGCTTTATTTTTACCAGCATTGCATTTGTAAAGCCACAAACCTATTGCAAGTAAATGTCCTTGATTTAACATTTACCTCTAGTGAGCTCAGTCCAATGTGAAATAAAGAATATCAAACTGGCTCAGAGACATTCCTTGTTGAAACTGCCTGAGGTACATTCATGCAGAAGAAAGCTTTGAAATATTTCCAAAATATAGGTGGTTAAGTTGTCTCTAAAAGGAAAGTACTTAAAATCTCCCTAAGTATAGTTCAACTCCTTACATGTCATATAACTGATGTTTCCATTCTAGATCTAAACTCTGACATGTAGAATTAAAGATTAAAGGACACTGAGGAAAATTCTCTTTGACATATGTTGTAATTGATGGCCTGTGGACATATGAACTCACTTTGTACAGGAAGAACTCCACAGATTCCTAATAAAAATTCCAATAGCTACCACTTATTGAGTACTTAATACAATGTCAAACACTTTGCATAGGTTATCTGTTTTAAATCTTCCCATATATTATAAAGTTTTATCTCCATTGTGTAGCAAGTGAAACTGTGACCCAAGATGGTCAGAGGATTTGTCACAATTCTAAGGGCTAGTCCAAAGCAATGAGCTAGTGTCAAACATTGTTTACCCCATGTCTCTCTGGATTCAAGGCTAGGAATTTCAATGCCTTGCCATTTTGCCTCTGAACTAATATGACTGTTATGCAAATTTAGTTCAATAGATTTTTGGCTAGACAATTATAAGTTCAGAGAGAGCAAGACCATTTCATCTATATCCAATTGGATGTGGTGTTCATTTTCATTATTTGATTCAATCATTTGTTAACTCATTAACAAATATTTATTGAATGCAGATCTCCTGGGCATTAGAAATTTACAAGACAGACAAAATTCCTTAGTTTATGGAAATCACCTTCTAGTAAGGAGACTGACAATAAGCATTGGAAAAATAATAATAATAATCAAATAGTTTCTCATAGTGAAAAGTTCTTTGAAAATTATGAAATATGATAGAAATGGAATGAAATTTAGCTAGCCTGGTCCAAGAAAACTTTCTAGTTGAACTAACATTGGAGTTGATAAAATGCATAACTCACCTGCAACATTTTAAAGCCTGAATTTCAATACCTATCAAGTCTTAAGTTTGGTTAATTTGAATTCAGATTTGCTCTCCATTTCTGTAATATTGCTTCAGAGAAAGAATCACTGAGCTCCTCAAATGGAGATGCATCTTTCTATTGCTAATAGTCTTTTTATAATCACAGATACAGCTTTATAGTAAGAATGTTTTCTTGAAAAGGATAATTGGATCCTGTGATGGTATAACTTCAAAGAAAAAGTGATTATTTTTTCCACTGATGTTCCTTACCATTTCAAAGAGCCTCTGTTGCCATTGTTAGTCCTGTTGAACATGGTTTCAAATGAGGAAAGTGATCTGCCTAGTGGAAGAGGTATGCCAATTCATGAGCTGGTGGTGAGTTTCTTTTTTCCCCTCTTATGTTAGGAAAAGCATTAACCAACCAGGTAGATAGATAGGAGAAATGTCTTCAGAATACCCAGTATTCATTTGGGCACTACTGTTTAATTGGTTTTCTTGAATTAAATAACTGTTTACAGCTTGTATGAACCAAACCCTTCCCTAATATTTACCTTACAATATAACAAGAAAGAGTTCAGGCTAAAATTAAACACATACACACCAAAATTCCTCTTGCAATGATAATACATTGCTCTATTTATTGCCCGCTCACTTCACTAAGGTAAACCTGGAGTTAAATTTTTATTTGTGATGTTTCCTGATAGCATCTGATAGCATCAAATAGAAATTTTGTATATAGAGGCAGTTAGAAACTTGCCTTGCACAAGTGAAAATGTGGCATTGATGAGAAAGGCTTTAGGGATATTCTTGGAGGACAAAATATCCAAGGCCTATTAAAATTCTAAAATAGCATTATAAATTGTAATTATGTATTCTTTTACTATGGTCAAACTATGATTAAAATAATATTTATATTCTTATTACCAAAAAGGTAAAGCACATTTTTGCTTCCTATTAATTGAAGTGATAATAATCTCTAAAGACGAGAATAGCACCACCTGTTCTCTTTGCTTCCTTTAATTATTTTGTGTTAACTTGACAAGGTGTTACTGCAGTTTTATTGCAAAGAATTTCACTTTACTAGTGCTTAGGACTTACTGTGCAAGCATGGTCAAACCTTGATTCTCTATGGCTTGTGTACATGACTTTGAAATAGCTGTATTTCCAAAACAAAACTCAAAATCTGTAGAAGAGGCAAGATATGACAGGTGCCATATACAATGAACAATTGCTAAAGGCAAGATTTGGTAACCAACATTTCTTTTATGTTAACTCCTTTATATCTTCTCTGAACAGTCATTATGTCTTTCTGAATTTTGGTTCCACAGATGTTCAATCCTGTTTCTCTAGCACATTCTTTGTAAGATACATTAGGGATGGTTTTTGGGGAAAAAAAAAATTTCCTGTTTTTCTCCACTTGCTGCCTCTTTGTTATGATGTTAAATAGTGATCCTTTCTTCTCCAAGAATCTTCTAAAAATCAAGTGTGACTTCATTTGCCTACCAAGTAACTTCAGCTAATTTATTCATCTGAAATGCCTAGAATAATTCAACATCTCAGCATTAATATGAAAACTTAGCTGTCCGTTTCCTATCCCTCCCTTCCCCCAACATATACATGAAGGTGAGAGTGTTTCCAGAGGGATATGGACAAACCAGATAGCTTGAACTACCTGTTATCTAACAATTTACTCAGGATTGTCTATCTATATCCCTGGCCTCTTATCCACTTTGTATATTAAAAGTAAAAAGTAATTGTGCACAAATTCACAAATGGTGTTGAAATAAAAACACGTGAATCTAACCCTGTAAATATAGTAGGAGTTGAAGTATTTAAGTATTTTTTCATTGTGGAAAATAACTATTTTTCTGTAACTTCCAGTTATGGGAAATTATGAATTTTCTTATTAAATAAACTGAAATTGATACTTTTTATTAATTTGCAACTCAAAATAGCCTGATACTATATCTCAAGCACTATCAGCGGTAATGTGGTAATGTAAATCATTGCACATTTTTTGGATAATTTTCAGCAAGTAACTATAACTACTTTAAAAAAGTATACCTCCTTTGACCTAACTACCAACACCAGGAATTTAACCTATGGAAATAATAATTATATATATATATGATTATATATATATTCAATGATATATCTATACATATAAAATAATTCATTCATAGATACATTCACTGTAAGTTGTCTGGGGTTTTTTTGCTGCTTTTAAGTCAGTGTATCATGAGGGTAATTTTTTAAATGCCTACTTGGCACCTCCCATCAATTGTGATTTTCTAGCTGTACCAACTACTGGGCAGGAGGCATTATATTTTTTGTATCTTAATTCTACATATATGACTTGAAAGGTTTACACTTTAATACACACTCATAATGTACATTTTATATTTTATAATAACAAGATGAAACTTAATTCCTTCAACAGGGAAAGATTATCTTCTTGTACTACATTTTATGAATTTTAGCAAGTCAGTCCTCTATTTCTGTACACTAAGGAAATAGAGTTGCTAAGAAGGAAAATGATTTACCTAAGACCTACAGGTCTTTTGTTACACAACTGAGAAATTGACTTGAGGGTCAGCATATTTTCAAATATAGTACATGCTTTCCCTTCACCACTGCCTTTCTATACAGAAGATTTAAAAACAACAGATATCAAGTATGTACAGATATTTTAAAACATTGCTTAAAAATAGTTCTAGAATATAAAACTATTTTTAAATAAGCATATATTTAGATTAGGACCTAGCATAATGTTTATCACCTCGTAAATTGCTCAATATTTTTACTGAAAGGAAGGGAAGGAAGGAAGACATACTCTTGACATACATGAATTATAAGGTATGTCAGCCATACTTGAATTACCATTCATTTAAAAACATATCTATAGCTAAGAAGACATAAGTAAACTTTACAAGTATCCTCTTTTTAAAGATCGTTTTAAATATATTTGGCTGCAGAGGTTTTTAAAGCAAATACAAAGAAATATTGATGGATTATGGTTTTTCTCACACATTAAGGATACCTGCTGGTTAAAACACTACACTTTCGGGGCGCCTGGGCGGCTCAGTCGTTAAGCATCTGCCTTCGGCTCGGGTCATGATCCCAGGGTCCTGGAATCGAGCCCCGCATCGGGCTCCCTGCTCAGCGGGAAGCCTGCTTCTCCCTCTCCCACTCCCCCTGTTTGTGTTCCCTCTCTTGCTGTGTCTCTGTCAAATAAATAAATAAAATCTTTAAAAAAAAAAACCAAAAACACTACATTTTCATTTGCCATTTTGTCTTTTTATTTTTAGTGATAAATAATTGAACACCTCTCATTATATATGATATACTCATTAATTACATTAACAAAGGATATTCCCATCTCATAGGAAGTTAGCTCTCTTGCATTTTCATTTAATGTACGAATCTTGTGAGGAATATGTGCTGATGAATCTAAATGTTTTCTAAATGAGGGGGTAAAGATGATATACTTAATCACTGATTAGAAACTATAAAATGGTAATCTTAATGCTTCCTTAAAAATCATAAATAGATAATATCAGATGTCAGTGACATTGTTGAGCTACTGGATATATTGCTGGTGGGAGAATAAGTTTATGTAATGACTTTGAAAAATAATTTAGTATTACCTGATAAAACTGACTTTACTCATACCACACGCCTAGTATTTTCATTCCTAAATACCTGCCCTATATGTTCAATCAATCCTTGTTTATGTGCACCAGAAGAAATATTCAAGAATGTTTATAAAAGAATTAGTTTGTAATTGAAAAAAGAGTGACTAATCCAATAACTACCAGCACTAGAAAAGGTAAATAATTTGTTTTAATTTGTGATATAGTAATTCAATGGACTATTCTATGGTAAATAAATATATATATTATATATATATAATATATATATATATAGCTAGATAAAACAACATGGATAAATCATAAGATGTTAATTGAGGGGGGAAAAAAAGTGAAGGATAGCATTGTAATTCCATTAAGATATATTTCAAGTGAAACAGAAAACTTTTAGGGATATAAACATAAACAGCTAAAGGAAAGCGAAGAAACAATAAAGAAATTCAATACAGCATCTATTCTGAGGATGTAGAGATGGTAAAGAGACTGGATATATAGAGAACTTCAGGTTAATGCTAACAGTCTTTTAATTAAAATGAGTGTTGTGCCCACAGGGGATTGCCGTATCTTTGTTCTTTACCCGTTACATATATTGCATACATACTCTCTTGTTATCTACTGACTATTCAATTTAAAATTATTTAATGAAGAATGACAGAAAACTGTGTAATATTTCTGTTTAAAATAGGTATTTTTTTTCTTAAATAAGAATTAAGACTCAGAACAAAATTTAAAAAGAACAAAACCAACGGTATTACTTGGGATCCCTGGCATTAGTTACTTTCATTATCTGTTGTCTCCTGTGGTGTGGTTGAGCTGTGGAATCACACTTTGCCTATCCCTAGATCTTATTTCTGGCATAGAGAACTTTAAAAAACAGAAACAAAAACAAAAAACTGATGAGAACTAGAATTGCTAACTGATAAGAACTAAAATCGATATCATTTGACTCTCACGGAAGCCAGATTCTTAGCCAAATGTAAGTCTGTATTTCTTTTGGAACAGATGTGCGTGTGTGTGTGCTTGTGTTTGTGTGCATGCACACACGCCACACACACGCAAGGCGATGAAACCAGCTCATCCATTCAAGACACCAGTTTCCATTCAAGAGCTGCAAAGTACTTTTGATGAGTTGAATGGAACCTGATTGTTTGATGATATATCACTATTATTTACATGGTGAATTGTCCATCACAAGGGAAGTCAAAGCTGTCAAGCTCCAAAGGAGAGTTATGGAAAGTAGAAAGTAGTATAGTCAACTCACACAAGTTTCTCCTTCCTGTGTTACAGCTTGAATTCAACACCCCATATCTAGCCGAAAGCTGGAGATTGAAGCAATGTTCAGTTCTTTAACTATCATAAAGTTGGTTCCACCTAACACAAGTTCTGCAAAATAGGCTTCCATGGGCAAATAAGCTTGGGAAATGCATTGTCAAACAAAGCTAGTAGGTTTCTTTACTACAGAATATTTTAGAGGATGTAAAACAGTTTTGTGATTCTCCTAAGTGGGAGACCTTGTACACATTTTTCCTCAAATTTATTTGATTCTGATGCCTCTTCCCCTTTGGAGGATCATTCCATGGGATTATTGACTTGTGTAATAGATTTTGAGAAATGCTGTCAAAGATGGTTCTATTCTCTACCTTTTCCTAAAAAGGTATAGTAATTAGAGAATTTAGGATATCCCAGTAGGATATTAGTTTTTATTATGGGCTGGCAGAATGGTCAGAGGAGCAAACTGAAGTGAAACTATACTCTATAAAAAATATTAGAAAAATATTTTATAAAAGCTTAGATTTTATCTATTGATCCCTTAAATTGCTACTGAAAACTTCCTTTGCCTTTAATATTTCCTCATCGTCCTGTTCTACCTACACACCTACCACCCTTATCTAAACCCTGAAACATTAATCTGGACTCTGGAGTTAAAAAATAAATAAATAAATAAAAGCAGAGGTCTCTGGCTAGGTTCACCTTCTTTTTAATCAGGCCAAAGAATTTTCACTTTAAATATAGAAGTGTGTCTCACTCAAGTTTCTCTACAAATATCCTACAGCCCACATCCTACTTGGCTGTTTTTAGATTCTTAGTTCTCATAAGAGGATAAGACCAAGAGGTGAGAGAAGTCAGGTGAATGTTCTGAATGGAATGGAATGGAATAAAAAGTTAACACTCCATATGGAACTATGTTTTATTTAAGTGTGAAATTGGGAGAAAAATAACCTGTCATGCTGTTAGTGCCTTTTGGGTTTTCGGAATTTGAAAAGTTGTTTCACATGTACCAGTTTCTTCCACAGCTTTGCCAAGGTTGTGCGTATGTAGAATTATTATTTTTGTTTCTATATAATAATTAGAAATGTGCAAGACACAGCAAATATAGATACCCTGTATAAAGTCATAGGGGGTGAGAGGGTTGGATTTAATGAACCTTAAGAGCTGGTTCTAGATTTAACATTGTTGGATTCTATACTGTGATAATGTTCTTTCTAGTCATAATTTTGTTCCAGAACATCAAGGAGATATGGCAACAGGGAACACAACCAAGGACATATATCAGGAATAGTCTTGATATTTGATACTAGCCACATGTACCACCTTGATTAATTTCTAAATCAGCCATTAATTTTGGGTCAAATGTGTAGCATGTGCTGACTGAGCTGGAGTCCATTGCTTGTGCATTTTCCCAGGCATGGGAAGAAGGATGTTTTTTTAGGCCTTCGGTCTACAATAAAGGGAGGTGGAATCCTGCCTGTTACTAGTACAGAAGATGAAAAGGCATTCAGAGGCTAGATAGATTAAAGAAATTAAATACACAAAATAAAGTAAATAATCCAATTCCTGGTTCCATAATTTCTGTTCCATTGATTGGATGAAATTTATAGTTTTGTAGAACTGGAAAACTATCATTCACAATGGCCCCTCTTTATTTTATGAATTATTAGTTCAAGCTTGTGCTTTGAAGTCCCCAGAAAATGAAATTTGGTGGTAATGTCTGGTATTGGGTGAACTTCAATGGCAAGTATATTTGGTAATGACTCTTGGAACTTCCACATGTATTATTTGTATACAGGAGCACAGGATAATCAGATGTTGAGATTAAAGTATCAGCAGAAGTGTAGAAAAATATAGAGACATGATCTATCTTCATTCCTTATCTTGTGCTGAAACTGCTCTGTAGACTGAGAACTGGAAGCCAGTTTTTGGTGGTGAAGTATACCTCTGAAAAAGATTAGGTGACGTTTGGCACTACAAAACTGTAGAATGGTAAATCCAATATTTTCATGTTTGTGTTTTGTAAGCCTTGGAAACGGTTCTTACAGACTACTCTGATAATTATTCCCATTACATAGAACAAGAGGCCGTATCTCAGACAGGTTAAGTAAACCAACCAAGATTAAACACCTGAAATGACAAACTCAGAATTCCAATTAAAATGTTTCTGGGGGCACCTGGGTGGCTCAGTCGGTTAAGCATCTGCCTTCGGCTCAGGTCATGATCCCGGGGTCCTGGGATCGAGCCCCACATTGGGTTCCCTGCTCAGCGGGGGGCCTGCTTCTCCTGCTCTCTTGCTCTCTCTCTGTCAAGTAAATAAATAAAATCTTAAAAAAGAAAAAAAAAAAAAAAACGTTTCTGACTCCAGCACCTGGTATCTTAAACATTAAGGCATGCTGTCCGTAAATAAATCAGGAGCATCTCTTAATGTAGAAGGCTCTTCTGAAGCCCTGATATATTATTGTTATTTACCCTCTGTGGAATGTTGGTTTGGCACCCCTCCCCCACTTATTTATCTTACTGTCAGGCAAAAATTTGTCCATATACAGATGTGAAATTCAGGATGCTGGTACTCTTTTCTACCTGGAAGAATCGAGGCAAATCACAAACCCCTTTCAGAACTCAGTTTCCCCTTTCATATAATAGGGAGGTTGTAACAGATGTTTAAGATCCCTTTCAGGTTGAACACTGTTCAAAATTACATCACAATTTTCTCTTTATGCCTAAGAAGATGATTTTAAAATTTTGCCAATACATAACTCCTTCATAAAACAGGATCATACAATAACTAATTAAATACATAATAAATAAAATAAATAAATAAAAATGCTGTGACAGGGGCCCCTGGCTGGCTCAGTCAGAAGGCCAGGTGGCTCTTGATCTTGGGGCCATGAGTTTGAGCCCCACATTGGGTGTAGAGAAAATGTAAATAAATAAAATAAATAAATAAAATTGCTGTGACATTAACCCTTTCCAACCTAAATATTATAGATCTACTTTATCCGTTTTAAATGTTGTATAGTACTCTATAGAACTCCATGCTCTTCTATAATGCACCAAGCTTGTTTAGTCACACATGTATGTAAGGGCCTTTCTATTTCCAGGGGGTTTTTTTGTTTGTTTTTGCTTTTACAAGTAAGGTTGCAATATATATATTTTATTTAAATTGGACATACTCCTAAGATTTCTAGTATTGCTAACTGGGACAAGATGAAGTAAACATTTTAGTTTATTGACAGTTATTTACTGGTGATTATCCAACATGTCACAATGATTTATGTTATCACTGGCAGTGTTTGAGACCTCATCAGGCTACTTTGGGCTGCAATGAACAGAAAATGTCAATTTAGTTTATTTAATAAGAAGATCCACTATCTTGCCGAACTCTAAGTTCAGAGGATGAAAGGGTAGTCTCTATGTCTCTTTCTTCTCCTGCTCCCCTAACCTTATATAGCTCTCCAAGGTATTGCAAGAAGCTGCAGCTGATCTGGAACAGACACCTAGAGGAGCTGCAGCCTTTGTTTGTGTATTCGTTTGTCTTTTAGATTACACATGAGTGAAATTATATGGTGTTTGACTTTCTCTGACTTACTTCATTTAGCATAATATCCTCTAGATCTATCCATGTTGTTGCAAATGGCAAGATCTCATCCTTTGTTATGACTGCATGATATTCCTCTGTGTGTGTGTGTGTGTGTGTGTGTGTGTACCACATCTTTATCCATTCATATATTAATGGACACTTGGGTTGCTTCCATATCTTGGCTATTGTACATAATGCTGCAATAAAGATAGGGGTGCACATATCTATTCATATTAGTGTTTTCATTATCTTTGGGCAAATACCCAGTAGTGGAATTATTAGGCCATATGGTATTTCTATTTTTTTAAAGATTTTATTTATTTATTTGACAGAGAGATAGAGAGCACAAGCAGGGGGAGCGGCAGGCAGAGGGAGAAGCAGGCTCTTTGCTGAGCAGGGAGCCGGACGTGAGGCTCCATCCCAGGACCTGGGATCATGACCTGAGCCGAAGGCAGCTGCTTAACTGACTGGGCCACCCAGGTGCCTTGGTATTTCTATTTTTAATTTTTTGAGGCACCTTCATACTGTGTTTCACAGTGGCTGGTACCAATTTACATTCCTACCAGCAGTGCACAAGGATTCCTTTTTCTCCACATCCTCACCAACAATTGTTATTTCTTGTCTTCTTGATTTTAGCCACTTTGATAAAAGTACAAGGTGATAGCTCATTGTGGTTGTGATTTGCATTTCCCTGATGATTTGGTGTTGAGTTGTAGAAGTTCTTTATATATTTTGGTATTAACCCCCTTACTGGTTATATCATTTGCAAATATCTTATCCCATTCAGTAGGTTGCCTTTTTGTTTTGTTGATGGTTTCCTTCACTGTGCAAAAGCTTAGAAATGGACTTCTTGATCTGTTTTTTAGAGAGAGTGCAAATCTGCAGAATTTTACCAGATTTTTTCTTCTTATCTCATTGGCCTGAGTTATGTGAGAAATCCACACTTAAACCAATCACTGGAAATGGATTGGTTCAACAGGGTTCAACCGTGGAATTGCAAGTAGGGTCAGCATATTCTGCAGTGTCTAAGTATTACTAGCAAGAGGGAGGGAGAGGAAGAGATAGATATTAGGTAGACTTGAAAAGATTCGTGTGTATTGATCCAACAATAGAGGAGGGCCTTCAGAGTGTAAACCTCTCATCAGAACTGGATCCAACTTCATTTATTTTACTTCACAAATGTTCTCTTTTCCTACTGGTCTTGTTCTCTTTACTTCTGTGTAGGAATTTACCTCAACAATAACCTTTGCCTCTTGTTAATGTCTTTGAGGGGTGATAAATAACCTAAGGCAGTATGGAGGTAGTTACACAAATAGAGTTTAGGTTTTTCATTGAAGGGGGCACAGTCCACATGTAATGAAACATATAATTTTCAAAAACAAAATAGAATTCAAAACTTTAAAGATTATAAGTGCACTAACCTTTCAGTTATCTGGGCTGAAGATTTAGAATTTAATACCCTATTAAACTGTGTAGTGCCTGATAAGTACCAAAATATTTGACTGAAAGCTTTTGCAAATAAGTATCTTTCTAAAGTATATTTATCTATTTATTTTTAAAGATTTTATTTCTTTCAGAGAGAGAGAGAGCATGAGTAAGTTGGGGGAGAGGCAGAGGGAAAGGGAGAGAATCTCAAGCAGACTCCCCACTAAGCATGGAGCCTCTCATGACCCTGAGATCATGACCTGAGCCGAAATCAAGAGTCTGATGCTTAACTGACTGAGCCACCCAGGCGCCCCTCTAAAGTGTATTTATAGAATTTCTGACGACATATATAGAGTACTAAAATATACGGAGCATAAAAAACACCTTGATGATTCAGTTTAATTTTACAATGGCCATTTATTGAATGCATAGTAGATGTGCATGAATTAAATGAGAAATATAGGGATTTCTTTTGACTGGAAGTTTTTCTTCAAGGACCAACTCGAGCCATAATTGAGAGGGTGAAAGAGGGAAGGAAGAAGGGAGACATGGCATGGGTGGCAGAGGATCTGAAAGACTTTCTTCTGATAGCATGGAATAGTGAATGGGGATATAGCCTCTGGTATCAAGAAGATCTAGTTCCCAGACCAAGTTCTGACACTTCCTTTGTAAATATAATTTAATCTCTTTAAATTTTAGTTTTCTACTTATTTGTGAAAGTAACAAAACACTACTCCCTATTTCAAGGAGTTGTGAAAACTGAAGGAGATCACACAAACCAGCTGAGATGGTGCTTGGCACAGCACTCACTAATTCTTCTGAGGCAGCTAAGATAGAGGGTCCATGTCAGTGACCACGTCTGTACCTTGTGACCCTGTCCTCTGGTCATAGTTGATTTAACAAAGGCATTTATCTTATACACACTAGTCCAATTTTTCTCCCACTGAGAAATGTGTCTTTTCTAATAGAGAAAAACACAAAGATTGGAAGGCTGTTGGCCTGCTTCTATTGCTCTTTCATTATATTAGGCAGTCATTTAGCATTTCCAGACTTCAAATTATTTTTAGTGAAATGAAGAGGTTTTATTGAATTATCTGTCACTAAGATTCATTCAACAGATAACTGTATGGTTGTATTTGAAAACAATACTATATATATTTTATAATTCATTTTCCTTAATTGTGGGGATATTAAGTTCTCAATTCTGCATGTAAGGTAAAAAATAAGAATAATTAAAATAACCTTGAAAATACCAAAATAGTCCATGAAATTCATTTTATTCAACAATAACGTCATGTCAGACTTGGTAGAATGTTCACACTCTTAGTGGCATGTAGGAAATGAAGATAAATAAGGCCATAAAGAATTCATTTACTTCATCGTCTGCTTTCTCTGGGGTGTACAGTATGTTTAACAATAGAAGTCATGGGGAAAAATCACCTGGTCTTTACTTTCTCATTTTTGAGATTTCACTCTCTGGCTCTCAAGTTTGTGCTCACTTTCTCTTATTTGCATTTTCTACCCACTGTGATTACCATTCTTCATGACTTCATAGATCATTATGTGTCCATATCTTTCTCACAAACCTACACATAATAATAGGTGATTGATAAATGTTTATTGAAACAAAAATCAAATTTAAGAATTTAAATGTTTTATGTTTACAGTGAGATGCTAATATCTAATGTAAAATTTTGCACATAGCAAATCATGTATAAAAATATAATTATATTGTAATATTAGCAGTAAGTGTTCACTATTATGATATTGTTCATTATATGCTTAGTATTATGTTAAGTACTTGATTGCGATTATCTTATTTTACTCCTAATGATCTGTGAAGTAGTTAACACTGTTACCTACCTTTTACAGATGAGAAAACTGAGGCTCAGAAAGGTTAAATAATAGGTATTGAAATATAATTAATACAGAGCTAGTGAATTTTCAGCCTATATCCAATCAATTAATTCTAGAAGCCAAAATATATTCATTCTAAGTATCAATCTGTCTACCATCCACTCATCTCTCTCGCTCTTTCTCAACTATCAATAATTTTTTAACTTTATTAAAATCATGTAATTATATACCTTTTAACCCTGCTTATTTAGCAAAATGTCACCAATATTTTCCATGTCACTAAATACTTTAATATAGTCTTAATGAAACATATATATTTCCTTGTTTTTAACATTCTTGTTTTTCATCAAATGTAAATTGTGCTATTTTTATTTTCTTGTTACTTAACCTATGCCTCAATACAAATTAATCTTGAGCTTTTTAAAGAATTCAAGAAGCATGGCATTTTATTCAAGAATTATTCATAAAATAAGTAAAATGTGGCTCTGAATATAATTATGTATTCATTAATTAAGTATGCTGAAGAACAAAACAAAGCAAAACAAAAACAGCCCCTTTAAGCAGCTACATATCACACCGGAGTTTGAATTTTCCGAGAATTTTTCATTCATTTAAAGACTGAAGTGCAAAATCTGAAATAAAATGATAAATGACCAAATGGGTCCTCCCCCAGCATCTGGAGATGACAAGGTTAATATGGTCTAAAGGAAAATGAAAAATGTTTGAAAGCATAGATTTTTATGTCCAGAAAGAACATTTTGTTTTTCATATTTCTTTGCTCATACTAAGAGCTTAATGCTAGCTTAGTTGAACAAATTTGTCTCAAATAGAAATAAAACTTCTAATCACTGCTTACATTGCTATACAAAGTACTTTTAAAAAAAGTAATAAAAATAAAATACTTGCTTGTCAGTTGGGTAATTACCTGGGTAGAATCGAGATTCCAAGAAAGAAATAAGACTATCCGAAGGGAAGAGTAGGAGGTTGAGAATGTTACCAACACTGTGGTTCAAACCAAGTTGTATCATTAAATTATACTTATAACCAACTGAAACTACCTAACTGAATACGCCCACAACCTGCCTTTCAGGAGTAAGCACTCCTTCCTTCTATATCCCCAGTGTCATAAATGATAACTGATCTTCTACTAATTTGAAGAGTTAAATAGCAAGACCCAATGAAAAGTAAATTATCCCTTAAGACTGGATAAAATAAACAGGAAAGAATTTCATATATTTCATCATATTCAAGAAGTACTGAAACATATTTTATGGTAACAATCTCCAACTTGGTCTTAAACTATAAACTAAAGTTGTTTTCTTGTGGTTTGGGAGAGGCAGATGAGGTTTTGCAGTTTGAAAATCGGCATTTCCTATCCTGACTCTGTTATTAATTAGCTGGGTAACTTTGGATCAGTCATTAAACCTCTCTGGGCCTAATTCTCTTTTTTGTACAAGGAGAAGCATTGGTTGGATATTTTCAAAAATCAATTTCAGGCTCTACATTATATTCCATGACTTTTTCACTGAGTAATTTGATAGCTATTAATGCAAATATGGGAAGGTAATAAAGGTATTAAAGTATCTAATTTTATAAATAGAACATCAATGAACTACAGTAATTTCAAAAAGGCTTAGTTGATATTCTATTCAATATCAAATTCCCATAACCAGCCATGTGTAATCTCTTAGAATGTCAACCAATACTCATCTTCTTAAATCATTCTTCCAAAATGTACGTATAGTGCCCTGAAAGTGAACACCAGGCTGCCCTCGTAATGAATCTGTATAGGGGTTAAGGACAAAAATCATGGCTTAGTCACCTTTATATTGCCAGCACCTGGTGCAGTGTCTGACACCTTATTATTTTGTTTTGTTTTGTTTTTAGAGAGGGAGAGCGAGGTGAGTGAAGGGGCAGAAGGAGAGGGAGAGAGAGAATCTTAAGCAGGTTCCACATCCAGCGTGGAACCAGATGTTTGGGCTTGATCTCACAACCCTGATATCATGACCTGAGCTGAAATTAAGAGTCAGATACTTAACCAACTGAGCCATCCAGATGTCCCAGTGTCTGACACCTCAGTTGACAATTAAAAGTTCTTGTTAAATGAATGAATGCATGAATTGATAAATTAACTTGAAAGCATACTGGTTTGCTTAGGTGTCTAGAGAATTAAGTTAGAATTTTCTATTAGAAAAAGGATTCAAGCGAGTTGGAATAAACTTTGTAAGTAGCTGCTTTACTAATATGAATTGAGGAGTTAATGTCAAAAGAATTCTCTCTTCTAATTATTGTCATAATGTGCAACCATCACCACCATCCATCTCCAAAATACATTTCTTCTTATAAAACTGACAGTATACCCATTAAGCAATAACTCCCCATTTCCTCCTCACTGCTTCCTCTAGCAACCATTCTACTTCCTGTCTGTATGATTTTGACGACCCTAAGTATCTCATATAAGTGGAATCATGCACTTTGTCTTTTTGTGACTGACTTATTTCACTTAGCACTATGTCCTTAAGGCTCATCCATGTCGTCACATATGTCAGAATTTCCTTCCTTCTTAAGGTTGAAAAATAGTCCATTATATATAGGCACCACATTTTGCTTATCTATTTATCTACTGATGCACCCTGGCATTGCCTCCACATTTTAGTTATTATGAATTCTTCCCTTCATTTTAGGCCACAGGGCTGGAGTTCAAGAGAACCAGTCAAAGAGAATGATAGAAGTTCCTTGGTAAATTAGGGGGACAGAGGGATCTGCATATGACTCAGAATTCTAACCGTCTAAAGACAAGAGGCTATGGACTAGAGCTTTCTGGTAGCAGAGGAAGACTGCGTGCATTGGAAACATTCTGTACTTTCAGAGCTTGGCAACAAATTTGTGTTTTCTATGAGTCAGATATGGCTCCCAAGGAAGAGGGTCGGCTATGGGCTGCCTTGAAAGATTCCGCGTAAAGCATTTCTGATCGGTACAGAGACGGAGATCTACCTGGCGATGCACAAGCTGAGGGAATCATCAGCACCATTCAGATACGTTGTCTATCCCAGGAAAATTTTGGCAGCTCTTTGTGGGGTATCTTTTAGGAACCCTCAAAGGTGCTTTGTAAGACAGAGACAGTAATTGTGTATCTAAGGCCCTTGCACTGGATTCGAATATACCAATCAAGTGATATCTCCACTTCCACCCCTTGTTAAAAAAACCCCAGCCATAAGGTGTGTACATGTTTGTGTGTGTTTGCTGTGTTTATGTGGGGGTTTCCCTGTTAGGGACAGAGTTAAGGGGAGGTATACCAAGAAAAACCATTAGTCTCCCCCTGCCCTTTTCAGATTTCTTATCCTGAAGTAAGTCTTCACTGCAGCACCAATGTTCTACATTGGGAAGTGTATAAGAGATTTATGTTAAGTTGAATTGTACATGTTGATACCTGGTAAATACCTATTCATTTGTTAGCGGACAGTGCTGGAAAAAGCTGTATGATGTGCCTGGAATTTCATGTGGAAGAAAGAAGAATGAGTGCATGGAGGGACTTGAAATGAATTTTTTTGAGAAAGATCTTATAAGAACTTATGTCTTAGAGACTGAGTTTAGATACTATGAAACAGAAAGGAGGAGAGGGAAAGGGCTTGCTTTGTGTGCTAAGAGTGAGCATGGTAGAAAGTTAACTGGCTAAGCTGTAATCTCCCCAAGGGCATGAAATGGGTGTAAATTAACTTGGTTTAAATGATGCCTAGATGGAGGCCTGGTAACTCTTAGGTACTAATAAATTTTGATGAATGTTGTTAAATACTAGGAAAATACATAATGATAATAAGAGGTAATTATTGAACTTACAATATAGGCTGTAGATTGTGTAAATAAATTATTATATATTAATTTATGTAACCCACAAAGCATTATTATTATTAGTCCATATGCAGATTGAGACAAATGTAAAAAAAAAAAAAAATCTCTCTCAGTTGTGCCCCAGGCATGTTAGTAAAATTTCTAATAAGGCTTAAAACATGGATTGATTTTTCTTGCTGACCCCTCTCACTTTTCGACCAAGACCGTAGAAGTTTTCACATATTTTCTGTGGCTTTAAAGAAGCCATGTTTTCTTTTAAGTATTAATTTTGAGGTGCTGAAATTAGTTTCCTCAGTAAAATAGTCTGATAATTTTAAGCTGAATGTTTTTACAATTTGATAGCTCCATATTGAATATTTTCAGTTTTCACATTTGTTTTCTGCTGATGCAAACTGTGTCAAATAAACTGTGATGTTTCAGTAATTATTGTACTTATATTTGTGTTTTCTACCACAATTAAAATTTAAAAAAATGAAATCATTTAAAAGATGATTGACCTTTCCAACTGAACAACAACAAAAAAGGAAATTAAATGCATTTGAAGAATGCCATAAATTATCACTATCATCATTTGCTGTCATTTTCATTTGTCCTTATTTTCCCCTGTGGTTTACAGTCCTCTTGTATGGGATACTTGATTCTGGAGCCAATGGGGGGTGGGGGAGTTTATACTACAGCTCCAAGCCTGTCTGTCTCACCAGTCCCATCCACTAACATGGTCACACTAAATGACACTTCTGTGACTCCAGAGTCTAAGAGAAAATCCCTGGGAGGCACATCATTAACGGTGAGAGACATTAGCCTGGGAAAATTCCACTTTACTGTGTCATGATTGCCTGGAACATCTGAGAATCATTACAAGGTAATTCACAGCATTGATCAAATTCTTACATTGTGTGCCATGCTAAGTAAATGTTGAGAATGCCTGCAGTTTTCAGACCACAGTTTTGATATAAAAAAAAAAATTATACCCAGTGATTTTGAAGGAATGGCCAACATGGCCTTCATCCACTGTTATTGCAAATGTAAACTTCATTTGTTTCTGGAGGATATTCTGTAAGACTCAACTTTGAGATTTTAGTAAATATTCAATGAGCAAATACTATGTGCCAAGCCCTCTTCTTAGGTGCTGAGGAGAGTGCACTGAAATTAAAGCAAGTAAATGCCCTGTTGTTATGGAGAACTGATGTTTTTACATGATGGCAAGAGCATTCCAAAGAGATGAAGATAGAAGTGTAGATGCCCTTTGA
This sequence comes from Neomonachus schauinslandi, assembly GCF_002201575.2. Taxonomy (NCBI): domain Eukaryota; kingdom Metazoa; phylum Chordata; class Mammalia; order Carnivora; family Phocidae; genus Neomonachus; species Neomonachus schauinslandi. The sequence goes on along the minus strand of NC_058409.1, from coordinate 99,182,751 downwards.
GGCTCAGACTTCAGAACTCACACATCTATACATTCTATTGGACAAAGCAAATTCACGATCAGTCTAGAGTCAAGTATGGGGAAATAGACTCCACCTGTGAATCTGGCTCATCCAGTACCCTGAGCAGTGAGGTACTTTGAGTTTCCCAGGAGACCGAAGGAGACCGAGATGCGATAACCAAGCCAATTGTGCAATAACATAGACATCAACCCTGTTAATGTCACGCTGTAACGTATTTGGAGGAACTATAGATACTCCATCCACTCTACTACCCCTAAAATGCTATTGGAATTATAGGTTACTAAATGTTAGAACTGAAAGGATCCATCCAAATCACCTGTATCATCCCTCATTTTATTGATGAGAAAATAAATCCTAAGGGAATGAAGTAATTTTCCTAAAGTCACAGAGTCCATGACAAAACCTGACTCTGGACTCTGTTCTTTGTATTATATCATGTGCCTCTAAAGTTTTATTATAGCTCATAATTAGAGAAGACAATAACTTTTTTTTTTTAACCACCATTATGTTACTCAGAAACTGTATACTCATGCTTAAGAGTTCAGTTTTTCTTAAATTACATAGCCTATGTTTAAAATCTACTCTGCCATGGACTATATAATAAGTCTGTGGGTTATCTTGGGCAAATAATTTAACCTCCCTAACTTCAACCTTCCCATGTGGAAAATTGCAAGGGAATTGTACCTGCCTTATAGTTTTTCAAGGAGGATAAAATAATGCCTGTCACACAGCACTGTGCCTGATGCAAATTATGCTTATTGATAAGGATGCTATTTATTTTATCAATAACATTTAATATTAAAGTGAAATTAACATACAGTGAAATGGTTAGATCTTAGTGTAAATTTGATAAGTTTTATCAGTAGATAAGCCTGTGTTTAATAACCTTCCTAATCAAGATAGAGAATATTTCCTTCATCCCAGAAATCTCTCCTGTGCCTCAACCAGTCAATTTGCATCTATTCTAGGGAAGCTCCATTCTGATTTTAGTCACATAGACTTCTGCTGCTGCCTCTGAAGCTCATATAACTGGAATCTTTCATTTATTTATTTTTGGCCTGGCTTCTTTTGCCTAACATAATATTTTTGAAATCCAACTATGTTCTTGAATGCATATATGTATGTGTGTATATATATTTATATATGTGTATGTATGTGTGCATGTGAATAAGTTACTCTTAAGAATATCACTAAATAATGCATTTTTCCATTTTATAAATATGGCATGGAATCTGATTATCCATTCTCCTATTGATGATATTGAGGATATTGTTTCAAATCTAATAAATCTTCTACAGATTTCTTGTACAGGGCTTTTTTGGGGGGGCACATGTTTTTATTTTTCTTTGATAAGTACCTACGTGGAATCACTTTGTCATATGGCAAGTGAATGTTTAACATTGTAAGAAACTGCCAAAATCTTCTGTAAATGGTTGTACCATTTCACAGTCTTACCAGAAAATGTATGAATTTTAGTTGCTCTCTACATTAAAAAAATTTGGTATTGCCAGTTTTGTTAATATGAAGACGTATCATTGTAGTTTCAGTTCATATTTTGTTGATGAATGCTGACAATGAGAACCTTCCCATGTACTTTTTAGATACACCATTTTTTTTAAGTATCTATTCGAGTATTTTGACCATTTTTATTAGGTTGTTGGCATTTTCACTAATTAGATGTAGGATTTCTTTATGTATACTGGATACAAGTTCTTTGCTGGATATTTTCATTGTTAAAATCTCCTTGTATGTGACTTGCCTTTTCATTATTTTTAGTAGAATCTTTTGATAAACAGAAATTTTGATTCTTCTGGAGTCCCAATTTATCAATGTCATATTTTATGCTTAATTTTTATACATTCTTTAAGAAATTTTTGCTTACCCCAAAGTCATGAAGATAGTGTTTCATTCTAAAAACTAATTTTTAGCTTTTGCCTGTATGATGGAATAAAAAACAAAGGTTATTATTTTTTTTAAATGCCTACTTTGGGGGTGCCTGGCTGACTCAGTAGAGCATGTGACTCTTAATTTCAGGGTCATGAGTTCAAGCCCCACATTGAGTGTGGAGCCTACTTAGAAAATAATAATAATAAAATAAAATTTATCCATCTATTCCAACATCACTCTTAAAGTATTAAGCTGTCCCCTTTGAGATGCCTCACTTTTTTGAAAATCAAATGGATATGTATATGTAGAACTCATTAATTTATTCTTTTTCTAGCTTCTAAAGCCAGAAGCTTAGTTAATTGATTTTAATTTTTCTTCTTTTCTATATTTTAACAGTTAAAAATTTTCCTCCAAGTCCTGCTTTAGCTCCACAAAACAAATTTTGAGATGTTGTGTTTTCATTTGTTTTGAGGCAACTGTGGTTTCCTCTTTGATCTATGAATTAGTTAGAACTATACTGTTCAATTTTCAAAATTTTTGGAACTTTTCTACCTATCATTGATTTCAAACTGAATTCTGTTGTAGTAAGAGAATATACACTGTAAGCTTTCAAAATTTGAAATTTATTGAGGGTTATTTTATGAACAGTTGAAAAGTATGTACATTTGCTAATTTACTCTGCAATTATTGAGTAAAGTGTTCTGTAAATGAGAAGTCAGAAGACTTACTATTGCCAACTGTGTGGGATATATCTATTTCTACTGTGAGTTTTTGCTTCATTTCATTTTAAGCTGTATTATCAGGTATGTAAAATTTTATAATACTTATGTCCTCTTGATGAACCAATCCTTTTGCATTATAAGAAGAGTGCTTTATCTCTTCTCATAATCCTTTTATTTATATCAATTTTCAGCCAGCATTTTGCTATTTGTATTCTCCTTGTCTCATTGTTTTCTCCCCATTCTGTCATTTTCTGCCTTTTCATTTATTATTTTTTAGTATTTGGTTTTAATTTCTCTAATGATTTTTAGCTATACCTTTCTATATTATTTCCAGTGGTGCTTTAAGGATTGCCATATTCATTTTTAATTTATCAAAGTCTATTTACAGTTGCTATTATGTCACTTCATGAAATAGAAGAAACTTGGAACAGTATAATTTACTTAACCCCAGCTCTGGGATACTTGTGCTACTATGCACGTATGTGTTATAAACTCCAAATGAGCTGTTACAATATTTGCATTTAAAAGTCAGATCTCTTTTAAAGGAAATACAATAAAATATGTGTTTTTTTTTCTTCAAATATTAACCATCTTCGATGTTCTCCATCTGTATAGATCTGGATTTCCATATGGTATCACTTTCCCTCAGCCTGAACAATTTATTATTTCTATCTCAGCTCTGCTGGTGACAAATTCTCTCAGCCTTCATTTATTTGAAAATGTCTTTTTCTTTTTTTTCAATTTTGAAGGATCCATTTACTAGATATAGAATTCGATGTATGCATTTTCTTTCAGCACTTTAAAGATGTCACCCACTGTTTCCTGGCCCTGATTGTTTTGATCAGTCAACCATCATTGCATTGCTAGTCTCTAGCAATTAATGTGTTTCATTGTTCTCTGAATATTTTTAAAGTTTTCATTTAATCTTTAATTTTTAGATGTGTGACTAAAAAGTTCCCAGGAGTAGTTTTCATTATGTTTACCCTGATTGGGGTCCACTGAGCTTCTTGGATCTAATGTAATATTTTTCACCAATTGTGGGAAATTTTTTGGCCATTATTACTTTAAATATGTTTTTGCTTTATTCTCTCTTTCTTCTCCTTCTACACAACTTTATTAGGCTTGATATTGTCACACAGGTTTTTAGTAGCACTTTTAAATTTTTTTCAACACTTTTCTATGATTTTTATGTTAGATAATTTTTATTGATTTATCTTCAAGTCTACTGATTATTTCTTCTGCTATCCTGCATTTGCCAATCTGTTATTAAAACTCATACATAAACTTTCCTTGCAGTCATTATAAATTTCAGTTCTAGAATTTTCCATTTTTAAAAAGTTTCCATTTCGGGCACCTGGGTGGCTCAGTCATTAAGCGTCTGCCTTCGGCTCAGGTCATGATCCCAGGGTCCTGGGATCGAGTCCCACATCGGGTTCCCTCCTCGGCAGGAAGTCTGCTCTCCCTCTCCCACTCCCGGGTCTTGTGTTCCTGCTCTCGCTATCTCTGTCTCTGTCAAATAAATAAATAAAATCTTAAAGAAAAAAAAAGTTTCCATTTCTTTGCTGAGAGTCTCTATACTCATTGACCACATAAACATCATAACCATGTTTTCCTTTAAGTCACTGAACTATTTAAAAGAGTTGACTGAATATCCCTTATTTGCTAATTGCATCTCAGGTTTTGTTGGTTTATATTGAATGCTATATTTTAAAAATATGTGTCCTATTATCCTGTGCTTTGTGTGTCTTACTTTTTTTTTTTTGCCATGTATCAAAGAATTTTACCATGTATCCACACAATTTATATATTTTGACATTCTGATTTTTAAAAATCCTCTAAAGAATGTTGATTTTTGTTTTATTAGGAGTTAAGTTATTAGCGAATGACCTTCATCTGGTGCAGGATTAGTTTATACTGTTTTCAGGTTAGTTTCAGTTTTGTCCTTAGTTTAGAGCAAATACTTAGTCCTAGAATAGGAAGGGTTTTGGTACTTCTAGGGTTTTTAAGGAAAGTGTGAAGTATTTATTATGATCCTCTAACTTGGTGGATTCAGACTCCAAACTCGGTGTCCCCTGCAGTGATTGGAAGCTGAAATACTGGTTCAGCTTTTCCAGTCTTTAAGTTTTTGCTTTTCTCCAGGCTTCTTGGCATCTTTTCCCCCTTTCACCCAAAAACAAACATCTAAGGGAAATTTGCATACAGATTTGGAGTCTTACCTCCCTTTGTTGTTGCTGTTTTTCTGTGATTTCTGCCCTCAGTTTGAGAGGCTCTGGCAGCCCCACACCCTCCTTTTAAATCTCAAACCAGTAAATTGCTGCGTTTGGATTCTAGCCATCCAGTCCCTCTGGAATGGAGGGTTTTCCTGGAATGTGGGACTTCCCATGCTAACACCAGGCAAGTTCATGGCAAATAGGGAAAAATTGGTCATCCTTTAACTGCCCTCAGTGGAAAAGCCACATAACCTTAGATCTCCTCCAATTCAGTTTCATCTTTCTGTGGCCAAATGTTCAACACTTTCTGCTTGTTTGGGGTAGCTTTCTAGTACTTTACACAATTGTTTATTTTATATTTTGTCTACCACTTAAAATTATTATATGCAGGATGGCTAGCCAATTTCATCATTATCAGAACTAGAACCTAAGTAATATGTTTTATTTCTCCAAATGATAAGAGATTTGGTATCAACAACCAAACTGGTCCAACTTTTGACCTCATAATTCACTTTTGAGCATAGTAATAATATAATAATAGTAATAATAAAATATGTCAAATTAAAAATAAAAATAAAACTTTATTCAGAAAAAAACTGTAAAACTCCAGCATTTTGAGAATGGCTTGCTTGGATGACAGGATGCAGGTGGTAGTTTTTCCTTTCTGTTTTACATTAATTTTTAAATTTTAATATAAATATATGTCTGAATACATATATAATTTACTGTGAAAATATAAGCATCCTACTTATCACATAATGGTTATTTAAATATGCATTATAAACATACTTTCTTAAGTATGTAACTAAAAGGTAATTAAAAGATTTAAATTTTTTTAAAAAATAGAAAAAAAAGAAATTAGTGGATAAGGTGTCTTGCAATTACCAATGAATTCAATATGTATTGCAAAATCTTAAAAAATACATTAAAATAATATTCTTCAGAGCACACACTAGATAGGAAAGGTCCACAGAGGCAAACTGAAGTCTAACCAGGAATAGTGCAGGTAAAATTGTACCCAAATACTATAAAAAGTAAAATTTCTCTATGGATTCTCTTAATATGCTGAGAGGTAGTCCGTTATTAAAATGGATTAGAATTTATGGAGATCATTGTGAGATGGATAAGGGATCAGTATATGAATTACTACTTTGTGAATGTGATAGCATTCGCTCTTTCAGGTTAATATGCTTGTTACTAAACTTGGGGGAAAAAACTTATGTTGCAAAATTGGAAATTTTCTGTATGGTAGAAGACAGAATTGTCACATGAACTCTTTACGTGGTATGAAACAATATTCGTAACCTAATGGCCTGCCTGTGTTTGGTGTGTCCTCCTTTGTGTTTTAAAAATTAGGATTTCTCATAATTTTATTCCCATATCCTCTGGCAGCTCTAACTGGAAGGGGGCAGTGGCAACTCCATTCCGATGGGGTGTAGTTACTCATCAAGTGTGTATGGTTTCCACCACTTTACTGATTCAGAAACAGCCCTTTTCTTTCATTTATCTCCCTGGCTTGGTTTTGGTAGGCATTGGGCCTTGGCTTACAAAAATACGATATAATATCTTCACTAAAAACAAAAATACAGCTATTAACAACCCAGCATCTTTTTGTAAATAAATGTAAATATGAGGAGGGCCAAAGTTCCTCACAGCGCAGCAAGGAACAAGAGAATTACAAAGAGAGGGATTTACATTTGTTCTCCCTCTATTTTAATCACAGTAGAAAGAAGTCAATTGCTGCCTGTGAATAGTGTTGTTTTGATTGGCTTTTGTTCAAATGACATAAAGTAAGGCAGATTTCTAAAGGTGTGGAATCCTCTAAAGGATTCCAGGTGTGTCTTTTAGGCCTTTTGTGCTTCATTGTCAAGAGTCTCCTCAACTTCTGTCATTGGCAGGAGCTGCTAGTAATTCTTCTGTCCTTGGACAGTTTTTAGGGTTGAGGATGGAGTGTGGACCTACTCGTTTCATGTTCTATTCGTAGGCCTCCTGGACTCCATACTCAAGTTCCCTACCTGGAAGACTTTCCTCCTATAGAAAAGGCGCAGGTTTTGAAATGAATCCCTGCTATATACCAGCAGGGGGTCTGATTTGTCCTCTTTACCTGTATTTCTCCATGTACATCTTTGCTGTGGTCTGGACTCTACAGAAAACTTGAAACACTCTTTCACTTTCTTCTTTATGATGATGAGTAAATGGGGTTTCCTCTGTGGCAGATGAACTAGGATGGCACAGAGGGATATCTCCCATGTATCAGTATCCATGGTAACATTCCAAGCAAGAAGGAAGCATGCTAACACGACTCATCCACCCCACAAATTTTCAGGATTGTCACCAAGCAGAACGAAAAAAGTCAATCCCCACACAGCAAATAGAAATCTCCTTATATTGTTAAATGTCCTCTCAACCTTCCCCCTTTGTCCAAGTCTCTTCAAAAAGCAGCCTCTATTTTGTGGTCTGTATTCTCTATGCAAGCAGCTGTGTCAATGCAGTTATATTCTTCAACCTTCAAGTAGTTTGTGTCTTTATATTTTCACTGGGGATGGGGAACAGAAAAGGGAGGAGTGAATCCGGGGGAGCATGGAATTTTTTCATGTCTTTTAATTCTATCCATGTTTTCTCCCTTCATTCAAATTGAAAATTCACCAAATCTGTTTCCCTACAGGATGTTACAGAGAAACAGCCATTCCTCCCCCACTGTCTGCCCCTCCTCCTGCTACAGTGTAACCATGATTTCTAAGACTGCATGATTTTAATAAGGATTCTTGGCAGATCTGATGAGACAAACCTTCTGTCATTGGTGATACAGTTTACTGGCTTGTTAAGGCATCTCTTGTCCGCATGAAAGTCAGTCCTTCCATGCTTGTGTGTGCAGTAAGGAGTTTAAAGGCGCTGGGAAGACACCACGCATGTGTTAATTCGTGCTGCAGCAGCGAGCATCTCTTCCACTTTGATCTCATAGTTAATCTGCGTGATAGTTAATCGCACAGAGACTCTTTGATCTTTTTAAAATTTCTTTTAAACACACACACACAACCCTATCCCAGCCTTCGCATGCTAAAAGGAAAAAAAAAAAATCAAAACAGAGCAAACAAATAAACAGACCTAAAATGATGGACCTGGGGGAGTATGTGTGAGTGTGAGGGGCATGAGTATGTGTAGAGTGTGCGCGCATCTTTCTCCCTTATTTGTATCGGTGTGCGTCTCTGTACCCTCCCCCTGCCTCAAATACATTATTCCCCTAGACTTGGAAGCCGCTCCCAGAGCTGACGCTTTGATGGTATCTGCAAGCGTTTGTGCTGATCTTATTTCTGCCCCCTGAATATTAATTCCCAAAGCTGGTGGCAATACAGTTCCCCAGTGACGGGACCTACTAGAGGCAGGTGGGGGGAGCCACCATCAGATCATAAGCATAATAATAATACAAAGGGGAGGGATTCTTCTGCAACCAAGAGATTAGAGGCAGAGGAGGAAAAAAAAGCGATGAGTTCGACAAATATATGGAGCACAGGAAGCTCAGACTACTCGACTCCTGTATTTTCACAGAAAATGACGGTGTGGATTCTGCTCCTGCTATCGCTCTACCCCGGGTAAGATGTGTTGTTTTCAGCGTTGTTTTGTTCCAGAGGGGTGGGGGAGGGGGTGGGGATGTGGAACTAGGGAGACCACCCAGATTTTAAACACTGTTCTAGGATATGGGGTTATAATTTAGGGAAATGTGAAAATATAGGGTAGAAAATAGAGGGATGAAAAAGGAAGGTCACTTTCCTTTATTTATTAATTTATTGGATTTTATTTGTTTTGTTTTAGAGTAGAAAAGCTAACGTCATAAAGACTTTGTGTTTGGGGAGTAGCATTTTGATAATACTGCAATCTGATGTCGAGGTGGGCTGTGCTGATACAAGCCGGCATTTGAGGCCATGTTGGAGGCGTTTTGGGTGGGGGTCTGGAGGAGATAACTGCAAATGGGATCCTGGAGAAGACCCAGGAGGTGTGTGTGTGTGTGTGTGTGTGTGTGTGTGTGTGTATGGGGATGGAGGGGTTCTGTTCCTGTACACCAAAGTATTGCTTGCTCTGCACCTGGGCATTCTTAAAATCAGTCAGCCAGATTTTCTATTCAGCCCCATTGACCTGGCAGGAGATTGCCTGATGGGCAAACATGGTTCAGCACCAGGGACAGCAGTCCCAGTTAGGGCCAAAAGGAAAGAGGTTTATCTAACCCCATAGGGAAATCTAATTCTATACAGGACATCGTATAGTACAGACAGAAGGCCAAAGGAGCCAAGGAGCACTAATGACCTCTGGGAGCCCTGTTCTGATTTCTCTACCCCCTCCTTGAAGATGGGAGGGGGCATGGGATGGAGAATGTAGTTGATGAAAGCATAGAGGATATATGACTAGAAAAGACTTGGTCTTGCTGCAATGTTGAAAAAAATAAGCTGAACCAGGTGAATGTTAAGCCAAAATTGTCAAGTTATGCATTGATGCCTTAAAGCCTTGCTGAACTATATGGAAACGATGGGAAGGGGGGAGATGAATTCCCCAAAACCCTGAGCCAGTGTGTGCTCTGAAGTGTTTTGCTCCTAAATTTTCTTGAACTTCATTGCACCAAAAGTATCAGTGAATATTCCTCCACTTATAGGTCATTATTTATCTACACACCCAAACAGCCCCTGGCACCACACATATACATTCCCTCAGGATGTCCAGCCAGGACCAAAGGCAAGTTAGAGGTTCACTATTTACATTTCATGCTTTCTTCTATACTGTCATTTTAAAATAAACTCTATAAGAATTACTCTCATACCCCTTCCCCCCCCCAAAAAAAAAGAAAAAAAGAAGAGAAAAAACTAGCTATAGAAAAAATCAAGCCATTGCCCTAAGGTTTTCATGGGAGTTGACATTCTTATGTAGTATTTGTAACAAAAGGCGATAAAAGGGATAGGGTTTAAACTATTATTAAAAAATTTCTAGTTAACTTCTCTGGTCCTCCATTCTCTAGGGTAGGTAATGGGAGATGCAGATTTCTGATTAAGAAGAGATCCAGGGAAAACAAGGTGTGAAAGCTTTTTTTTTTTTTTTTTTTTTTGGAGTTTCTAAGCAGACAGGGTCTGCTTAATTATTTCAGCACTTTTCATACCTTTCTCCTTTACTTTAAAATAGAATGTTTTTCATTAAGAGCATGAGATTAAATAGCTTTCTCAAAAGTGGAGACAGTCTTTTACTGGAAATGTTTCATGTGCATTACATTTGAGTGGAATCCTGGAAAAACATTTTTTCTATCTAAAATTTGCACATAGATTTTTTTGTTTAGTGTTATATGTAGCTCTTAATTTGTTTCAGAAGTTAGAGAGTTGATAGTTGCTATGGATAGAAAATCATTCTCATATTCTTAGCATTTATGAAACCTGTGGATTGAAATTTAGACAAGACAGGGAAATAGGTCTTTCCTTCCTACTCATGTCTATCTTAGTAAATAGTTTTTTAACAAAATAGATGAATACATTATTATTATCTCCAATGGTCTTGTTTTAATGAAAAAATGTAATTTTATTATTATTCATAATGGTATGTTTAAGATGTCTTTTTATTGCCATAGCTCTGACTTTTCCAATATTATGTAAAAAGTAAAACTTAGTGATACATTTTAATTTTTAATTCTTTGCATAATAGCCTAGATGAGCTTTGTAAATAGCCCTGAAAAAGGGAACTGTGTGTCATGTAAACTCTCCAATAGGATTTTCACATTTTCTCAGTAATGAGAGGGAATGGAGTCATTGCAGTTTAGTGCAGAGAATGTGATCAGAGTTTTAGTTTGCTGCAATCCCATAAAAAAAAAAAAGCCATTTGAGTGGCTGAATAGGGCTGGATGGAAATAGAAGCTTTGATTTCTAAAGCTGGTTCTAAAGAAGGACAAAAATCATCTGGGAAAGTGTGGGACCCTGGAAGCCAATTTAAAAGAGGCTTTTTGAGTAAATAGTGGCAGTAGAAGCACTTAGAAAGTTGAAGGGGAATTAAAAAAACAAACATTTCATTGACTTTTTCATTTCCAGAACTGCAAAGAGTAAGTTTTTCTCCTTTATTAAATTGATTAAATTTATTATATTGTGTTTATACAAAAGTAAAACAAGGAAGGATATAAAGCATTGAGGTGAGGATGTTAATAGCTAATATCTCTTATGTGTGAAATATTAATTTCTGAACCTCAAAGTTATATAAACTTTCCTGCATCTTGTATATAGTGCTATTGAAAGAAACACCTAGAAAACTTGCTTAAATGGAGATTCCTGAACCATACACTGAAAGATTCTGAATCATTATGTCTGGGATGAAACTCAGGAATATTCATTTTCAACAAGTACCCTAGACCACACATTGAAGAAAAGTGGTATTTACTTTGCTGATTTCCAAAAGTTTATCACCGTATTTAATATTTACAAGTGCTTTGATTATTGCTACTTCACTATTCAACTGAGCATAATGAGTCAATTTCACATATAGAATTTCTTATTTGGAAGTCATTGGGCATATTATACAAACCACAAAGGATAAGGAATACCTATAAAGGATTTTAATAAATGCAAATCATGTGTGAGGAAACATGGGCTGAAAAATAAAATATGCATATATGTATGAATGTGTGTAATTATATTCACAAACTACATACATTCCATGTACAACTACTCATACATATAGGTTTTAAAACAAATTTCACAATCTATAAACTCTTTCAATGTAACTATTTTCCATCTCAGAGTAAAAATACACTAACAAGAAGAAATAGAGATACAACAAGAAAAATTTTAGAATAAATAGGAATTAAGTGTTAAAAGTAAATATATTTTGGGGTGCCTGGGTGGCTCAGATGGTTAAGCATCTGCCTTCGGCTCAGGTCATGATCCCAGGGTCCTGGGATGGAGCCCCAAGTCGGGCTCCTGGCTCAATGGGGAGCCTGCTTCTTCTCCCTCTCCCTCTGCCTCTTCTCCTTCTCATGCTCCCCCTCTCTCTCTCTATCTCTGTGTCTCAATTGAATAAAAAAAAAATCTTAAAAAAAAAAAAGTAAATATATTTTTCTATTGGAATAAAATAAGATTTTTATAACAGAATTTTTTTTTCAAGGAGAGTAGAGATGAATTTGATTGACTTTTTGATCCTCAGTGTGACCCTTACTTTGAAGTGCTAGCAACTGAATTTTAAAAAAGAAAATTGAGTTAAAGATTCATAAATATTTTCTGTTCTTAGCTGTTGCCTGAACAGAAATGCTTCAGGAGACTTTTCTTGTGAGCTGCTAAAGTTCTGTGTTTTTTTTATCCCATAATCAATGTTTTCATAGTTTTTAACTTTAAGCAGGCTATGATCCTTCATGTAGAGGGGACATTGTGGTTCTTCCTTCTAACCCTGTTAGTTAACAATTATTCTCTACATACAACCTTACTCTGTGCTATCTTTCCAAATGCTCCAATTGGTTTTATCTAGAAAAAAAAATTTCCTCAGCATACTTAATCGCTAAGTTGTTGATAGAACATTTCAAATAATCTACCCTGAGGCAAACATCTACCTGGGGGGAAAAAAAAAAGAAAAGAAATATTATCACCCAGTATTTCTCAGAATCCAGCTGCTCACCACTCCAGACAAAACATTTAGATTGTAGGCAGGAATTTAAGAATTGGCTTTTAATTTAAATAGTTACATCAATGTCTCTCTGATAGCTTAGACTTCATTTAGAATAATCTTCTCAAAATAATTGGATTACAGAATATTTAATGATCAAGGTCTCTGTTCTACACACTTGAAAATTTGCTTCCATGTCAATAATTTTTCAAATTGAAATTAAGACTAACTTTGAAGATTTTATCTTTGTTGTAAATATGGTAGTAGGGCTATGGCTTCTTGTCACTGTCACAATTTCCTAGCCATTCCAAGACAGAATTTTCACAGTTTAAATACAGGTAGGCTTTGCTGGAATGACATACATTGTGGTTGAAGGGGAACAGGTATATATTTTTGTCTCACTACATAGACTTTGGTTCTACAACCAAACTTGAGTTCATGGCAGGGTTTCAATTATTATAAAGGATCTTTGCTTAAAAAGCATTCTTGTTTTCCCCACTATTATGTTATTTGGTATTCATATGGTTTTCCTTATTAATGGGTGGAGAGTATAATATCAGTGCTACTTATTTAGCGTTTACATGGCACTTTATCTATAGAGTTATACAATGATTTTTATAATGATATAGAATTATTACCATATTCTGCATTCTTATCATAATACTATAGGGATTAATATGATTGGGAGTTAAATTTTATTTTTACTCTAAGCCACTAATGTGTAACTTAAAGAAAGCTTTTTATTTTCTTTTAAAGGATATTTATTCTCTAGAATATGGGAGAAATGAATAGCAAATAACCCTCCCAGTAAAGTCAACTGGAGAGGGCTTTTATATCGCAAAACAATCCAAGTATTTTCTTACCTTTGGAAAGAAGAGGGCTGGTTATACTTGTGTAGTTTGGATTATTGCCCTAGGAATATGACTAGGGGAGTTTTAATCCTGCTTTACAACTAATATTCAAGAAGACTTGAACTAGTGCCTTAATTTCTCCATATTTCATTTCCTACAGCTATTATACTATCTTCCTTATCAAACTCATGAGACTAAACAGAGAATAAGAATGTGCATGCAAATATTCTCAGAAGAAAATGAAGCCCCAATTTCTAGTTGTAACTTCATATTCCTTTAAAATTAAAGCTTATGCACTTTAATATTATTGCATGCCAAAGTTAAGCAGTTGCTTGTATGATTGAGGTGATTAAAATGTCAACTGTAAATATTTACATATTGCAGATTGCAGTGCCTGGGTGGCTCAGTCAGTTAAGCCTCAGACTCTCGATTTTGTTTCAGGTCATTATTTCAGGATCGTGAGATCGAGCTCCAGTTTGGGCACGCTCAGTGCAGAGTCTGCCTGTCCATTTCCTCCTCCTCTGTGCCACACCACTCCACTCCCACCCCCCAGCACTTGTGTGTGTGTGTGTGTGTGTGTGTGTGTGTGTGCGCGCGCGCGCACGCGCACGTGTACACGCGCTCAGTCTCTAAAATAAATGAAATCTTTAAAAAAACATATTGAAGTTACTTTATATCTTTCATTTTTTCTAAGGATTTTTGTAGATCTTTAATTTCATGTCTTCTATTAGATGATACTTAAAGTCTGCCTGTATTTCCCAATAACGGATTTATTGAACACGCTGCACTTAGGTAGGTATAGTCTAAAAATTATATTTCTCTTCAAATCTTATCTGTTGAATCTCTTTTCCCCATACCTGGACAATATCTAAGGTAAATCCCATAAATTTTCTAATCATTTCAAAGTTTAGAATAATCTCATTTTTAGGTATTAAATTCTCATCTAAATTCATCTTTCAATCTCCCATTGAGTTTTGTTTTTTTCTTCTATTCTCTTATCAGGCTTAACCTAAGATTTCTTTAGTCTGACACTACTTCTTCACTTTTTTGTTAGGCCTTTCCTTCTCTCTTAGTATGTTGCTCTTGACTTTTTTGTGAAATTGGAGTGGAGGGAAAGAAGATAATTAAAGGAGCAGTAAGATCTTAAATTGTGTTATCTGGGTGACAGATACCTAGATGCTGAGTTATTCTTTCATGGGGGTGTTGGATGGGTTCCATGAAGATAACCCTCTTTCTCCTTTCCACTTTTGGGTACCTCCAGCATTGCACTATTCCCTGACATGAGTTATGCTATATGATGGCTGATGTCAGATGATACACCTTCAGCTCCACTCCAAAATACATTCACCCTGATTTTCTGCTAGCATTACCTCACCAAATAGACAGTTTTTAAAAGATGTTTCCAACATGACTATTTTTTGACATCCATTTAGCTTAGGAGAGGAGGGAAGGAAGGAAAGAAGAATGAATGGACTGAGGGATGGACTTAGCAAAACTGCCTGTCAGATTCTGGAAGTGAAGGTCTTTCCCACTCAGATTCACTATTCGGGTTATTCAAACCAGCCTATTACCTTTAGACTTTTTCAGGAAAGAATCAGGCTACAGTAGTCCTTTGGACTGCTCAGATTATAGAGAATACAGGGCATATTTACCTAAGAGTTCTCTATCCACTTTGTGTTCATAGAGCACTAACAAGCAGGTATGCAAGTTTTCTATTTGGGGTAAAGATAGCATTTGCCTTTGTTAGTTTTCCATCACAGTAGACATCTATGAGTGGATTTCTTGACTTCCTTTTTTAATTGCCTTGAGCTAGAGGTGGTGCAAATATCTCCATGGGAGGAGGGAATATGAAATTGCACAGCTCTTTCTACTCATAGGCCAATAAACTTCTTATACAAGAATGCCTCTCTCATTGAATCCTTAAACTTCTATTATGTGGCTACAAGGTGGGTGAAGGAAAAGGAACCCATGACTGGTTTTTAGCCTTCTCTAGAAAGTTCTGCCTCTTTTTGGCAGCCTTCCATATTCGTACTAAATGAGAGTCTAACACTCCTTACTTATATTTTCCCTGTTCTGAGACATTGGTTATGATAACAACAGGGAAAGTATATTTAATATTCTGTTCCCTATGCATTGTATTTCTCCCAGATATCCATTGGCTAATTCACCTACTCAAATATTACCTTCCCAATTATACTGATCATTCAGTGTAATATTGCAAACAACATTCAGCCTTCTACTCACAATTCCACTTATTCTCATCTATGTTTTATGCTTCCTTATACTTTGAGCCTTCGGTAATTAAGTAGATAATTTTATACAATGTTGCTTACTGGTTTATTATTTTTACTTTTTATTTTCTGTTACCCTCAGTAGAAGCCAGGATTGATGAAAGCAAAGACACTGTTTTGTCTACTTATATAACCCAGGCTTTTAGAGAAGTGCTTTGCCTCTAAAAATGCTTAATAATTATTTTTTAATTAAATAATGAAAATTGCATTTTATTTTCCCTGTAATTTGTCTTATTTTAAAAAAGGAAGAAAGACGGGTGCCTGGGTGGCTCAGCATCTGCCTTAGGCTCAGGTCATGATCCCAGGGTCCTGGGATCGAGCTCCGCATTGGGCTCCCTGCTCAGCGGGAAGCCTGCTTCTCCCTCTCCTTCTCCCCCTGCTTGTGTACCCTCTCTCTCTCCTGCTGTCTCTCTCTCTCTGAAATAAATAAATAAAATCTTAAAAAAAAAAAAGGAAGAAAGAAAACCCTTTTTATTTTCCCAACAGTATCTCACTCTAAGTTCGGTATATATAGCTGCTAACAACAAAAAAGCAAACAGGTCCTAAAGTATAGTGTGGTCCTTAAAGAATGTAAGCTATGGAGCCACACTTGACCAGAATTTAAATTTCTATCCCTACCATTACTTGCTGGCCCTCAGTTACTTTCATATAGCCTTAGTCTCTTCATATAAAGACAAGGAAGATAATAATTCTTCATAAGTTTGAGTAGTAATTGATATGATACATGGTAAGGGCTTGACACATGGTAATCATCCCTTATATGTTGTCATTGTTTTTGTTACTACTACAGGGTCATTATTTCCTGGGGATATTCGTAGAAGCAGAAGTATCTTCTCCACCTCTGTTAAATCGAAATTTTGGGAGAGTGCAGGAGAGGGTTTCTTTCTTTCTTTCTTTTTCTTTCTTTTTCTTTCTTTCTTTCTTTAAGATTTTTATTTATTTATTTATTTGACAGAGAGAGACACAGCGAGAGAGGGAACACAAGCAGGAGGAGTGAGAGAGGGAGAAGCAGGCTTCCCGCGGAGCAGGGAGCCCAATGCGGGGCTCGATCCCAGGACCCTGGGATCATGACCTGAGCCTAAGGCAGACGCTTCATGACTGAGCCACCCAGGCGCCCCGAGGAGAGGGTTTCTTAATAAGAATTCTCTAATTCTTCAGTCCCCTACCTTAAGTTGTGTAAGATAAAATAGGGGAAAGGTCCCTAAGTTTGTAGAATGCCTAGACCAGTCATTCATTTTAGATCATTTTTGTAAACTTAATATTTCTAACATATGTAGATTAGATCCCAGTATAATAAGAAAATAAATGCTGACACATGGAACTTCTTGAAGAAGTTTCTCTAATGATATGCAAATAAGGATCTTTTCCCAGAGATAGTGTGAAACCACTGTCTTTGAGTTTCTGAGCAAAATTACTCAACCTATTATTCAGAGCAAACCCATGTTGTTACTCTTGATGGCAACATCTATATTAGATTTGAAATGGAAGCAATGGGTCGAATCTGGAGAGTAATGAGGAAGGAGGCAATCCAAGCTGATATTTTGCTATTCAGGGTCATGACTAACTTCATTTTTCTTTGTGCCTAATAGGTCTGATCATGGAATTAAACTCAACATCATCTGTCACCTAGGTTACTAAATCAGTCACCTAAAGTACTTTCTGATGCCAGTTTTGCTGTCTTATTAATTTACTACACAGCAGAGAGTTATTTCTCCTATCAAATATTTTCTTAATTATATAACTGAGATGTAGTAAACTGTTCAGAATTTAGGTGTACAGTTAGATGAAATTTTTTCAAATGTATGCAGTAGTATAATCACTGCTCCTATATACATATGCATACGCACACACACACACACACGTTTTCAATATATATTAGTTCAGCCACATCTGCAGGTTTTCTTACATTCCTTTTCAATTAACTACCTCTCTACTCTCCCTTTCCTCCCTTCTCCTGATAGTCTCGCTTGTGATTTTTCTCACAACAGACTATTTTTTTTTCTATTCTAGAACTTTATATTGATGAAACCAACATTTTGTGTCTAGTTTCTTTTGCTAAACATAATGTTTTTGACACATAATAATGTTGCATATATCATGAGTTCCTTTTTATTTTTAGGAATCCCATGGTATGAATTATAACATGTTTACCCATTCTCCTCTTGATGTATACAATTAGAGGCAGTTTGGACAAAGCTGGCACAAACATTACTGTATAAGTGTTTCATTGGACCCTTTCTCATTTTTCTTGGTGGAATTACTGGGACATAGAATTTATTTTTATTTTTTATTTATTTTTATTTTTTAAAGATTTTATTTATTTATTTGAGAGAGAGAATGAGATAGAGTATGAGAAGGGGGAGGGTCAGAGGGAGAAGCAGACTGCCTGCTGAGCAGGGAGCCCGATGCGGGACTTGATCCCAGGACTCCAGGATCATGACCGGAGCCGAAGGCAGTCGCTTAACAAACTGAGCCACCCAGGCGCCCTAGAATTTATTTTTATATTATAAGCAATTATCAGAACAGTTTTCTAATGTGTGACAGTTCAAGTTGCTGCACATCCTTACAACTTAAGACATTATCTGCCTTTGCATTAGTTGGTATTATCTGCCTTTGCATTAGTTATCTATTTTTATATAAGCAGTTATCCAAAACATTAAAAAATAACAACCCCCCCCAAAACCAACCCCCCCCCCCAAAGGCAAGCCATGTCTTACCTCACAAGGCTCCTGAGAATCAGGAATCCAGAAGTGACTTAGCGGGATGATTTTGGTTTAGGACCTCTCATGAGGTTGTAATCAATTTGTTGAACAGGGTTCCAGTTCTCTGAAGGTGCTAGATAAGCCATTCTCAAGCTCACTACTATACTGGCAGGACTTTCCACTTCCTTCACTGGTGGTCTCTCCATGGTGTTGGAGAGGTGGAGTGAAAAGAAAGAGATCTAAAGAGAGGGAGAGAGAGAGAGAGCACATTCGAGATAGAAGCCACAGACTTTTGTAATAAAATCTTATAATTATGTACCATCACTAATGCCATGTGGCATTAGTAACAAGGAACAATCCTGATACATAGTGGGAAAGGTATATGTGAATGTGTGAGTACCAGAAAGATAGAAT
The DNA here is from genome assembly GCF_002201575.2 of Neomonachus schauinslandi. Lineage (NCBI taxonomy): Eukaryota > Metazoa > Chordata > Mammalia > Carnivora > Phocidae > Neomonachus > Neomonachus schauinslandi. Next base: position 99,164,042 of record NC_058409.1, on the reverse strand, counting down.
CACTGGAGACACTGCAGAGACGGGTAACTAAAGTCTTTTGGATTTAAACCATTACAGTGGGAGTAAAATTGTACCTATTCAGGTTTTTTGGTGTTTTTGTTGCGTTGGTTTTTTTCTGAGAGAGAGAGAGAGAGAGAGAGTGCTCTTGCGTGCAAACAGGTTGTGGGGGGGGGTGCAGAGTGAGAGGGAGAGAGAATCTTAAGCAGCCTCCATGTCTAGCGCATAGCCAATGTGGGGCTCGATCTCACAACCCTGACATCATGACCTGAGCTGAAATCAAGAGTGGGACATTTAACCAACTGAACCACCCAGGTGCCCCTCAGGTTTTTTGTTTTGATTGATTTTATTATTGATTTGTAGAAGTACTTTATGATTTTATATAAAAACCCTTTGTCAGATATAGGAAAATTTTTTTCCTGTCTTTGGGTTTATTATTTACTATTTTTTTAAAGATTTATTTATTTACTTGGGGGGGAGGGGCAGAAGGAGAGGGGAGGGAGAGAATCTCAAGCAGACTCCCCACTGAGCACAGAGCCTGACATGGGGCTCGAAATCATGACCTGAGCTGAAATCAAGAGTCCGACACTCAACTGACTGAGCCACCCAGGTACACTTATTATTTACTAATTTATTTAGGTGAGCAAAATGTTTAAAGTACAATTTGTCATTGTTTCCATTATGGTTAGTGTTTTTTCTGTCCTAGGATATTTGCCTCCTCCAAATTTGCAAAAATATTTTCATATTTTATCTAGAGACTTTATATTTACAGTTTTCTCTTTTAGCTCTAATATCCTTCTCAATGTTTTATTATTTTCATTTAATATGTTAGAGAATGAGATTTATTACCCCCTACATTTGTCCAATTGCTTCAGCCCCATTTTTTGAGGAGATTTTTCTTTTATTATTGATATTCCTTTGAACTTTGTCAAGTTCATATATGTCTAGGTCTATTTCTGAAATCTATATTCCATTCCATTGATCTACTAGATTATTTGTATGTCAGTACTATGTGACTTTGATCATTGTAGCCTTATAGTAAATCTTGAAACCAGGCAATGAATATGAAACACAACCTAGGTGTTCTTCTTTTGTAGGACCTGATTTGTCTATTTTGCATCTTTTAATATCCTTACGTATTTTTAGTAAATTTGTCAACTTCTACAAAAACAAGCAAAACAAAAATGTCCTGCTGTGTCTCTATTGAAATGGTATTGAACATATAGATCAAATTAGAAATTATTGACATTTTGACAATGTTGAGTCTTCCAATCCATGGACATGGTTTATCTTTCCATATGTTTAGCTTGTCTTAAATTTTTCTCACTATTTTATTGTCCTATTTCAGTGTAGGCATTTTGTACATGTTTCTTAAGTTTATTAAGTATTTTGTGTCTTATTTCAAATTATATACTTTTAAATTGTTTACCAAATGTTTATTACTATTATATAGAAAAGCAATTTATTTTGTATATTGATTTTATATCCTGTGGTATTTGTTCTAGAACTTATTCTGGTAATTCTAATAGATCCCTTATGATTTTTTATAATACAATATTGTTATCTGCAAATAAATGTAGTTTTACTTAGGAATGACTTCTTACAATACAAATATGGTTGTTTTATTGCCATATTAAATATTTGCAATAACACACCTTCTACCATAAAATCCAATTCTCTTAACTAGACTTGTAGGTAATATACCATATATTTGTTATGCAAAATGGAGACATTTTTATAGTGAAAGAGGGCATAATTATTAATAATTGTGTCAGGATCACAGGTGCCAATTGGAACTTTCCCAGGCAAACTGGGCATTTGATTACCCAATATGGTCCTTCATGATCTGATCCCTGACAACCTCTCCAGTGTTAGCTCCTGATCCTTCATTGGACCCAACTTAACTGTCACACTGTATTTTATTAGATTCCTTCAAATGCTGGTTTCATTTTCCTACCTCCTTTAGAGGTACTACTTTCAGAGCTTCTTACCTCTTTTCCATTTTCTTTTGAAAATTTTCAAATTCTTTTGAAATTCTTTAATACAGAATTTTCATCAGAGAGATGTTTTAGGATTGAGAGATATTTTTGTTATAAATCTTTTCTATTTCATGACTAAAAAGGAGCATAGTGAATGGTATTTAACTAAGCTAATTATTATATTTGAAAGCATAAAAAAATATTCAGTAATAAAACCCTACTGAAAGGGAAAAATAAAACAAAACTTCCCAGTCACACCACGTCACTTCACCAAAATCTTTTATATAATAAAATAAACAGCAAAAAATTCAACTCAGTGCCACAAAACCAGAGCTATGTTGGCATCAAATACTCCTTGAAACATGTGATTTTTCAAGTACCCTTGTGGTCAACAGGCCATTAGCAGTGTTTCCAAGGTCCATAATGGGAGCTCCTTTTTGTAGATCTGCTACCATTTCCATATGCAGCTCAATTTCTCTGATGAATGAGTATATCAAAATGAACTTTTTAGAGAATCACATAAGGAGGGAGAGATTTTTTCATTAATCTTATTCTCTTGGACTTCAGACTCCATGTAATTCCCTAAGCAGATGCTTAGTAAATGTTTAAGTATCAATGAAGTTTATCAGAAAAATGCACATAAAGCAGAAGTTTGGACATAGTGGTTACATACTCTGATTTAGGTGATCTGAATAGTGCCCTTAATTCTTATTTATTTTGGGAATCATGTTTTGTTTAGTTCCTAGCCACTCTGTTCCTGGAACTATGCTGGAAGCTGTAAAGCATTGGATGAGGCAAACCTAGTCGTTGCTCTTGTGGAAGTATTTTCTAGAATAAAGATGTGCTTTTAAAAGCAAAACACCATACTATGTTATATATTATAATCATATTTTTATAAATTTACTTATAGACAGTGTTCTATTTTTTATTGATTTGTTTCACTTATTGCCTCTGATTTAAGGAAATTGTGTAACCAGATATACATTTCACAATCAATCGTTTTTTAAACTCATAGATCCATGTGATTCTGTCCATTTTCTCCTTGAAATAGGCTAATGTGGGATGTCATTCAACTCTTGTTGAACTTTAAAGTGCTATGTTAAATGTGGAATGAAAATAAATGCAAAGTGGACAAACTTCTTCCTCCTTGTCTCCTGCCATAATTAAATATTTGTTGCATTCCTAACACTTGTTTGGCACTGTGGGGGTTGGAGATAAAACAGTGAGAAAAACTTCTATCTTCTTAATCCTCTTAGAGCTTGCAGTCTAGGGACAAACAGTAAACAAACTTCAAATAGAGGTAAAAGTTGAAGAAATAATTAAAAGTGTTGTGTGATGGAGAGAAGAAAAGAGTTACTTTTAGGTAGAATGGTCAGGAGAGGCCTTTCTGACTAATGGGTAGGAAGTTGAGTTTATATGAATATTAAAAAAATTCAGCCATGAAAACATTCAAGGGAAGGCTGTTCTCATCATAGGTAACAGCAGGTGCAACGGCCCTGAATGGAGAAAGAACTTGGTGTGATTTAGGAACTAAAAAAAGGCCCAGATGGTTGGGCAGTGTCCAAGGATCAAAAGTCAGGATATAGGATTTGGGAGGCAGAAAGCTGCTTCCTGTTACATGGCCTTGCAGCCTTAGTGAAGAATTTGAATTGTATTCCAGATACGGGGTTTGTGTCAGGAGAAATGCCTCATATAATATCAATTTTTTTCTTAAGACATGTGCCTCTATGATTTGGGGAATGGTGAGGGTTAAAATTTACCTGCCAATTCTCAATTGCTTACAATTAACTAAATTTTTTACTTTAAGCTTCCTTAGAGTTATACATAGTATTCTACATTTTGCTATAAAATCTTAGTGGGATCAAGAATCATTCTATTATTTCAGTTATTTGAAGCGTAGTAATTATTTTATGGCATTGTTATGAAATTATTGCATTATATTTAACTAATGTGTTTAAACAGATATGTTTTTATAAAGATAAGTACTTTGTATCTAAGAAATGGCAAAGATAGTCTCTTACTTACAAATTAATATGATTTAGGAGCAGTTATTTGGATGACTGAGTTTTACATTTTAAGGGATTCTCAGAGAACATTAACAAAAGTATACTTCTTTCCTATCCATAAAATATGTTGAACTTAATCTGTGAACAACGAAGCCATGAAGGTAATATTCCATCTAAAAGGCTGAAAGAGATCCAAACATCTATGTAGCAATTTAAAAGGAAACCACAATACCATTTCAGTAATAAAATTCCTTTCTCCCCAGGAGAGTTTGATTGATTGATTGATTGATTGATTTATATTTATTTTTTTAAAGATTTCATTCATTTGACAGAGCATGAGCACATAAGCAGGTGGAAGGGCCAGAGGGAGAGGGTGAAGTAGATTCTCTGTCCAGTAGGGAGCTCGATGCAGGGCTTGATCCCAGGACCACGAGATCATGACCTGAGCCAAAGGCAGATGCTCAACAACTGAGCCACCCAGGCGCACCCCCCCACCAGGAGATTTTTAAATGTTTGGGCTCAATTACCTCATACTTTAGTATCAGGAAATTTTACAAAAATCTTATATCAAAGAATATTTTCAAAAGTTCAGTGATTTAAGTTTACAGCATAATAGCTTTTTGTTTTATTTTTAACGTAGAATAAAATTGACATTTATTGGTGGGCAGTTGTATGAATTTTAACACACATAAATTCTTGTAATTCAGTATCCCTTTTTTTTTTTTTTAAAGATTTATTTATTTGACAGAGAGAGAGAGACAGCGATAGAGGGAACACAAGCAGGGGGAGTGGGAGAGGGAGAAGCAGGCCTCCCGCTGAGCAGGGAGCCCGATATAGGACTTAGTCCCAGGACCCTGGGATCATGACCTGAGCTGAAGGCAGACGCTTAGCGACTGAGTCACCCAGGCGCCCCTGGAATAATAACTTTTAAAAACTGATTATCTAGATTTTTTTTTTTTCTTTCTGGAATGCTTACACAAAATGACCATATTAAGTTTTTCCAGACAAATGGAAGTTTCTTTTATTTTGACTGAGGTTGTACTCTTGATTGAATTAGTCAGGACCTTTTCATTGGTAGTGATATCATTGAAATGGTAATCAGTAATGTGATCTGTTTTGACACCAGTGGTAATTAGGTACCTGAGGATACTGGAACAGATGGAAAGAAAACCCATAGGGAACTTGTAGGAAGAAACATGGATTCTGTGGAGCCTCTTTTTGCGATTTGTGCATTAGATTTGCAGTCTCTTGAAAAAGGTAATAATACCTTACCTAGAAAAGGCAGTAAGGGACCTTGTTATTCCATTAAGGCACTCTCTACATGGTATGAATTCCTTGTCATTTAAAGCTTTTAAACTTATTGCACTGTACAGGATCTATGTTTATAAATATATAAATGATACATACATAAATGTATGGATAGTTTTCTATCCATAGAAATGCACTTAAACTGGGGTGAAGTTAGGCTGATTTCAAAGTCCATCGGGACTTTTTTTAAGATTTTATTTATTTGACAGAGAGAGTGCATACAAGTAGGAGGAGTGACAGGCAGAGAGAGAGGGAGAAGCAGGCTCCCCTCAGAGCAAGGAGCCAGATGTGGAGCTGGATCCCAGGACCCTGGGATCGTGACCTGAGCTGCAGGCAGATGCTTAACTGACTGAGCCCCCCATGAGCCCCCCCCTTTTTTTAACATTCTTCCAGGATTCTAAGCACAAAAATAATTTTGGACTCTCTAAAATACATCCATAGAGTACTTATTCATGCTCATTTTCAATATAGAATTTTTTTTGTTAACACTAACATATTTTCGTAAACAACGTACTGAGGATAGTGTTTAGTTTATAGAAGATGCCTTTGAATAAAAACGAATAAACACAAATTTCTGTGAAGTATTTATAATTCCTAGTTATATAAATTTATATTATATTGAGATAAAAATGGACTATTCATATAACAGGGGTAGGGACTGAGGAGGAAGAAAGCTGAAAGCTGAGATAAGACTTGATTAACTTTTTAAAGTGATTAATAAAACCCTGATTTTGAGAACATGTTTTAGCAGGAAGAGCCAAATAATGAAAATGTTAAGAGTAGTCTAGTAGTAGATATGACCACAGAGACAGATTTGAAATTTGTGTTGACTTGAACTTAAAGACTATGGTGCAATTTTAGAAAATATAGAAGAGGAAAAAAATTTCCTAGAATCATGGTCATGTGGGTAAAATCCCACATAGAAGTGAAAATTCAGCCACCTGAGTAAATTAGCTCTAGGTTTCCAAACATTTGAATATAAAGACAAAATTGAAATATTTCATTTTCTGCTCTCAAAGAACAGACTCCAATGAATTTTTAATATATTTTGAATATATTTGAATAAACATCTGAATATACGCAGATATTCCATGCAGTAGAATCAGCCTTCACTTTTGTACACTGCTTTTCACTGACCCTTAAACTATCCTAAACCTGGGACAGTTTAACCTTTGGGAGAAAGTACACAAAGTTTCTCTTATTCACATGTGTGGCCTCCTTGCAAATATGAGAACAATTTTGCATGTTTATATGTGTGACCTTTTATTTTGCTAGAAGAGGGATCAAAAGTTGGGTCAGTTCTTCAAAATGTTTTATGTTCTAGAGAAAACTATCCTTCTTACTACAGAAATTGAGATTTCATAATAAATGCAGAGGCACATTTATAGAAATAACCTTAACATCAAGTTGGAGGTACTGCAGACAGAGATTAGTCATGGTCTACCATGTGACAATGTTTTTATTATTGTCTTGCATTGTTAGTTCAGTGTTTCTTGCTTCTAGCTGTTTAGGTGTTTGTTTCCTCAAATAGATGAAAGGTGTTTTGATATCAGCATTGAACTTTCTACTTCTTTCCATCTACAACTGTGCTTTGCACAAAAGAATCTCAAATAATTAACTGAAGGACCAAGAAATATAAAGCTATAAGGCATTGTTTCCCAAATCTGGCCACCTTCATGGTTTTTGCCACATCTAAGTGACACCTGATCATTTATTTACTTAATATTTTTCATAAAACCAGTATCTTTTTAAAGTAATTGTTTTACTTAATACATTTAATAATAAAAGTAATAAAATCTGGAAAATCAGTTTTCATAATACAAGCCACCTGCAAAGTAAATACAATGAAATCAGTGCAATGTTATCACATCTTAATTATATATTATTTTCTACTGGAAGTGCTGAGCTTGATGTTCTCCTTAGAAAGTAGATTAGCAAGTTGGAGAATGTGGTTAAAGAGAAATTATAAATAAACTGAGACACTGTCCTTAGTATAATTGAGTGTATTGACAGAAAATTAAAACAGGAAAAATTTTCAAATTTTGGGCTTCAATGTCTAAATGCTATTCCTATGTGACACTTAAATCTGTCTTGGTTACCAGGGACAGGTGTCCTAAGTTCCGGGAACCGCTGATATGGGATAATTTTAATAGGACATAAATTTTGAGGATGATGCTATTTTGAACGTCCAGTGTACAATGAAACACTAGTAAGTGACATTTGACTTGGTTGAGAGTAATAACCAAAGTGGTACTTATTTTGGGAAAAATCTCTATCACACTCTCTTGCACTAGCTCTTACTTCTGGCAGCACCTTAGAATTAGCTGAATACCAATGTCTTGGTCCTGTCCTAGATCAATTAATTGAGTATCTTAAGAGGCAGGTCTTCAGCACTGGTATTTTTTTTAAAGCTCTCTAGGTAGTTATAACATGCAGTCAGGGTAAGAACGACTGGTCTATATAATGTATTGAACATTCAGTATATGCTGAACATTGTGCATTCCTAGTGAATGATAATCAAGTAGATAAAGGAAGAAATACAAATATTTCCTTTTGAGAATATTTCTTGACAGTAAATAAATTACAACCTTCTCTGACATTAGCTTATAGTTTACATATTTCTGTGGTTTAAGTTAGTCTTGGATTTTCATAGTCAGAACATAGCAACTCAATGCAAACTCCATGTGTATTTCTAGAATGAGGGAGAGCAGCTCCCCAAATTGTACTGGCCTAGTCTATCACTGTGTTATTGCAGTCCAATAATAATACAAGTGCAGTGGCTAAGTTCTGCTACGTCATAGAAAAAAAATTGTTGCTTGAGACCAACATAGTTATGGCCTCACTTCCTTTTAAAAATTCCACATCAGTATATAGTGTGCAAGATGAGTTGTCTCAGTTTCCCGAGATCATTCAGGTTTTGAAGACAAAGCTTCTACTCTGTGGCAAAATGTACACAAACAAGAAACTGAATATTATTTTTATCACTTATTAAAAAATCACATAAAAGTACCTTATATATAAAGGGATAGATTAGGAATTTGTCAGTTTAATAATCATCATTATCATTATAAATATCATTATTTATACCCTTGTATCTATTGACATTTGGATGTCAAGAATTCTTGTATCCATTGACATTTCTTATCACAATTTAGCATCAACACTTTTATTTCTATTCTATCAAACAGTTATAGACCGTTGGTTTCTGGGGCTAACCTTGGTTTTATTTTCTTTTTAACTCTCAAAAATATCTTCAGTGCATGTTACCTGAGTTTTTACACACAAGGAATTATAGTGTTCAATGAAGAAGGTGATGGCAATCATGTGATGGCATTATGTAGGCCACTCATTTTAATATTAGCTGTAATTGTTACCTATGTACATTTTTAAAGAGAGTGAATCTACATTTCCATGTAGATTTTCACAAACATTAAATTTTTTAAAATAACCCATACTCTCATTGATTCATCCAGTATTTTGGAAAGTATTCATTGCGTGTCTTGTTACGTGCCAGGCACTTTGGCAAATTTTCAGAAAATGACACTGTTGGAGACAGAAACGTTTCTTGCTCTTAGGAACCTAATGTTCTACTTTTAACTCTCACACCTAAACCTCATTTTTTAAATGCTTTGTTGTTGTTGTGAAGTAAAATGTAGAAAAGTACAAAAGACCTAAATATGGTTCAATGAATCATCACAAAATCCATATAACCCCCAACCACAACTGGAAATAAAATACTGCTAGCACCCTAGTAAACATCCTCCCTTACTTCCTCATCTTCTTCTTTCTCTTACCCCAAAGAAATCATTGTCGTGACTTTCAGCTCTATAGTTGAATTTTGCCTTTTATTAAATTTTATATAAACAGAAACATAGCGTGTGTGTGTATGTGTGTGTGTGTGTGTGTGTGTGTATGTGTGGCATCTTTTGCTCAATTTTTTTTTTTGATTCATGTTGCTGAATTTAGCAATAGTTCACCAACTTGTATTGTTGTATGATATTTTATTATGTGAATATACCATCTTTTATTAATGTATTGTACTACTGGATTATGTTCACATCTGTTTGGGTTATGTTTTGTTTTATGTTCATATCTATTAATAATCTAAACATTCTTAATCAAGTCTTAGAGTAGACATGTGCATGTGTTTCTTTTTGAAATAAATCTAGAGATGGACTTTTTGGGATATGAAATAGGGATTATCATTAGCAGATAATGCCAAAATGTTTTCCTTCCAGCAGTGAATGAGTCCTATTTGCTCCACATTCTCCCAATTTTATTTAAGAATGGTTGAAACAAACACAAGTATGGTGAGGTGGCTAACCAAGGAAAATGGGCTTCAGGGATAATCCTAGGCCTCACATTGATGGCTTTTTTCTGTGTACACCCCTTGACCCCAACGAGCGTTGTGGTTGTCTTTTCCACATTTCCCCTCCTTGCTTTATTTTTTTTAAAGATTTTATTTATTTGCGAGAGAGAGAGAATGAGAGACAGAGAGCATGAGAGGGAAGAGGGTTAGAGGGAGAAGCAGACTCCCTGCTGAGCAGGGAGCCCGATGCGGGACTCGATCCCGGGACTCCAGGATCATGACCTGAGCCGAAGGCAGTCGCTTAACCAACTGAGCCACCCAGGCGCCCCTCCCTCCTTGCTTTATTAATTATCCCAATTTTCATTTGGTGTATGTGAAATCCTCATGCCTTTTGTGAAGCTGTTTCCATCTTGGATACTAATAGGATAGATGATTAGACCAAAATAATCAACATAATCTCCTCTAGCCATAGATTTCAGTTTCGTATGTATGAATTCATATGTATTTGGCTAGCGATGCACAAATTTAGACTCTCTGGGGACTTTTCTTTGTGAAGGAACTTCTGGAAGAGTATATCTCGGTTTTCATAGATGTAAATAAGGAGGCATAGAGGTGTAAGGAGTTGTTAGCATCTCTTGACTGCATAGTCAGGCCATCTTTGGGTTGAAGCTGACACTGGAGGATAGATGGGTGAACTAGAAAGAATCTGAGTTTTCAGATACCATAGTTGTGAAGCTGTCTAGAGCACTGTGAAGCTGATCCTACATTAGGCTTTATGAATATATATGTCAGTGCCTACCAATTTGGTTTGAATGTTCTGATACTTGCAATGAAATTTATCTTAGGTAATAAAACCCCACAGACAGTTATTTGGTACAGGTCACCGGTGATGGCTAATAAAATAAACAATTTGCATTTACACATTGGATATATGTGTCTGATAATTGACTCAGTCAAATAAACATACTTACCAATAGCTGTTCACCTAATATTAAAAAATTGAACTTGGTAAGAGCTAAGGAAGTCATTATAAGTAGGACAATTCACGATCAGAATTGATGCTTGGGGATTTATTTCCTTGCTGTACCGCTCCTCTTTTTGAAAATTCACATTCATGTGTACACAGACAAGCAGAAGCACCTTTCCCAACAGGTTCTACATAGGTTCCTTACATGTCCTTACTGAGAGGTATAGAATCCCATAGGCCACGAAAGACCCTATGTGAAAGACTAATTGGTGCCCCAGTGTTCTTGTTCACAGAATACTGCAGTGTCCCCAGAGAGCTCCCAGTTCTCCTGGACAATACAGAGTGGAGCCCCCTCCTCCCATGATCAGATGATGAGTTCCCTGTGTCCTCTGAGACATATACTCACCTTTCATACCTGCTCTAACACTTTTTACCAAAATCTGCTTTTTGCAGTGGCTGGAGGACATCCTTTAAAATGAACTGATGGGGGCGCCTGGGTGGCTCAGTCGTTAAGCGTCTGCCTTCGGCTCGGGTCATGATCCCAGGGTCCTGGGATCGAGCCCCGCATCGGGCTCTCTGCTCGGCGGGAAGCCTGCTTCACCTGCTTGTGTTCCCTCTCTCGCTGTCTCTCTCTCTGTCAAAATAAATAAATAAAATCTTAAAAAAAAAAAATGAACTGATTGATATGTATGCCTTGCCCTGTAGTGTACATTGCTCTCCAAGCCAAGAAAGAGTGTGAGACAGTTTATCACATGTGTGAAGTTAAATTGTGAGCTCTGCTTTTATTCCTCAGTATGGGGAGATCAAATTATTGGTATCTGTAACAGCAAGCTCACGAAATTTGAATGTTACTAACTTTGTGTGAGGGTGCCATACTTTTATTGAGCTCAGGCATAAACTAATTTATTGTCCTAAAGGAAAATGAGCTTGAGCAACCATTTATTTTGGATCTTATTTTTTGATGAATGTACAGTAGCAGATTCTTTGGACCCAATTTTTCTTTTTCAAAGCTTTGCAGCATAATGGTTAAACATTTTGGTTTTGGCAAACTGAAGTGACTGTTGGTAAATATCATTGTTTTTCTTCATTGGCAAAATGGGGATAATTATAGGAATATCAGTGTTTTAAGGATTAAGTGGGAGAATGTATGTGAAGTCCTTAAAGTTATTCCTAGGACATAGTGAATATTGAAAAGTAGCTATCATTGGTATTATTATTTACCTTAGGAAAACTAGTTAGCAAGAACATTTATTCTTTCCACAAATCTTAATTAAACATGTACTCATGGAATTTGTAGTCTAGTAATGGAGACAGAATAAACAAATCAATACATAGACATTGTAACAAATGCTATGAAGGGACTGGCTAGAGCATATGAAGGGCGGGGTGGGTGACAAAGTTAGATAAAACAATAAGAGCTCAGTGCATTGAGCGTCTGCCTTCGGCTCAGGTCATGATCCCAGGGTCCTGGGATCGAGCCCCACATCGGGCTCCCTGCTCTGCGGGAAGCCTGCTTCTCCCTCTCCCACTCCCCCTGCTTGTGTTCCCTCTCTCACTGTGTCTCTCTCTGTCAAATAAATAAATAAAATCTTTAAAAAAAAAAAAAACAATAAGGGATGACCTCTATGTGAAGGTGAAGGTGATGTTTGTGTTGAAAAGTAAGAAGGAATAAGCCAAGCCAAATATTGGTTTGGGAGGTGAAGAGAAAAGATTGTAGGCAAGAAGGACAATACATGCAGTTAGACTGGAGTTTGGCCAAGTTTCAGGAACTTAACAAACTTCAGTAACATAATGAGGTAAGAAACAACACATTCTTCTCTCTGATGCTTTTGGAGTGTGAGGATTCTCATTGGATTCTATGGTCTGAAGAAAATGTGGGGTAGAAGGATATCTCTGTGAAAACAGTAAAAAGAAGGAATAGAGATTAGATTATATAAGCAGTGGAGATTCACAGTAGAGGTAATATTAACAAAGCAGAAAATCCAATGCATAGGAATTTTTAATAGAAAAGATCCAAAAGATTTCATTTTGCTGACCTATATATCTTGAGAGATTTATTTTGACATATAAAATACCCTGCATATAACTCATTGCACCTATAAAATAAAACTAAAACTTGTACCAACAAAATATTACTGAAACTATGAAAGAATGAAACACTAATTATTTAAAAATAGTTTAAACATAAAAATAAATGATTTTTTTATTTTTTTTATTCTACTTACCTGTGTCAGAGAAAGAAAAAAAATATATATTTTGTCTTTATGATGCCAAATACCAATGGATTTTAAGATGCCTGAACGAAAAGACAAATGTTTTTATATCTCACCCAAATGTTTGCTGTTATATTACCCTGGGATGGTAAAGTGACTAGATTATCCGCCCCCCTCCGCCACAAAACTTAGATCTTTATTGAATTTGTGGGAATCTGAAATACATGGATTAAAATTTAAAATTCCATAAACTGCATGATTAATAGTCAGTGTCAAACATACAAAATATGTACCAAAATTCAAGTATTTAGATTATTCTATGTAATTTAGAACAACCTCTCACTGAGCATCTATCAAATATTTCTTTTGTTTTTCTAAGCCATTTTTTAAAATCAGCTTTTGTTTCTGATTATAAACATGAGCTTATTACATGTTTGTAATAATTCATAAATTCAAATCATGCATAAAACTGGAAACATGAAAATAAAAATCTAATTTACAACATGGAGACTCAGAAGATTTAAAGTGGGAACCTGGGAATATGTATTTTTAAAGATGCCCCCCGCACCCCCCAAACACTCTGTGACTGAGATTCTCAAATGTTAATATGCATATGAATCACTTGAAGATTTGTTAAAGATTTTGATTCAGGAATCTCGGGTGGGGCCCAAGGTCCTGCTTTTCTAGCAATATCCTAGCAGTGCTCATGCTGCTGGTCCAAGGGTCCCAGGCAGATGGCTTTCTGTATCTCTTAAAAAGCTTTCAAAGATGAAAACTTTACAACCTTTTCTGGCACTGTTTTTGACAAATTTTCACTCAGACTATGAAAAAATGTTTTTCATTATGGTAAGCTAATTTAAGACTAATTTCAATTTTAGTTCTCTCTTTTTATAAGATTACTTTTTAAAACTAAAGGGCACAAGAAATAACTACTTGTAAAGGCTGTTACATTTGGATAGGTGGCTTTAGCTAGAAGTTCAACTTTATGTTTGTGCTCAGTACACTCAACTATCAAGTCTGTTTTCTTGAATCATTATCAATCTGTTTCTGCCCAGGCCTTCTTATGGGGTTGACAATGCCACAGAATGCCTTGTGTAATGATCAGACTTCATTATTCCTAGACAGCCTACCTACAAATCAGGAGGTCTTGACTCCAAGGAATTCTTCTCTAGAGAAACAGCCAACGTTGAATGAGAGAGGCTCTTTTTTCTTTTTTTTAAGACAAATCTGGAAACAATCCCAGATTATGCATCAGCCCCATTAATTTAGACCTCAGCTGCGAAAACTCTAGAGAATAAAAACTTCATTTATTTATAATGTAGGGGTTCATTATTTTTTTTTCCTGGAAAACATCTGTTTTTAGTTTTTCTCAGCACATATTAGATAAAAGCCTGAAAGCAGCATCTATGGATTCAGGTTTTAGTTACATGGTTGGAGCTGTCGTTATAAATCTAGCAGTGGTCACTTTATAACAATAATTATAACAGACCTATTTTCAGGGCTATGTGTCAGGCACTATGCAAAGCACTTAATAACCATTATCTTAGACTTACACAAAAATAAGATGAATACTAGCATTAAGTCTATTTTATTTTATTTTTTTTATTTTTTAAAATTTTAAACAAATTTTTATTACACAAAAGTTGTCATATAATTGGATTATTTCTCTACTTTGTACACAATTATTCTTACCCTCCAAAGAAAGGCTGCTGCTTAACTTTTCATCTGGTGATGGCAAACACTAAAATCCTGACTTTAACAGAATAGTAGTAAAAATGCCTTAGTGATTTAAGTTGAAAGCAGTACATTGGTACATGGCTCTTGTACTCAGTTATCGGGAATGTACAAATGTCTTTTTATTCAAAAATACAAAATAAATTATCCGTAGGCATGGACAATGACAACAGTAACCCATTATATGTTGTCAACTGAAACCAGTAACTGATGGTTATAGTGATTTTCTTAAACTAGCATTAACTCTATTTTAAAGATGAAAACTTTGTGAAGTTTAGCAAGGTTAAATAACTTGCCCCAGGTCATAAAATATAGTAAATGATAGAGGTAAGAAATGATGAATCCAGAAAGTAAACCCAGTACTTTCTAACTCCAAAGTATATACTCTTAATTTCTCAACTCTTTTTTTTTTTTTTTAATCTCTCTCTGGCTAAGGAGGCAATTTCAATTATGACAAAATCTATCACTGATACTTTTAAATGAAATAATCCATTTGTTTATTGTTTTGGCATCTAATAGATGATGATTCTAAAAGACTTATTTATGCAATTCTGGAAAGTAGTATTCCTCCTAAGCAAGAATCCCTTGTATTTTCACTATATGTATTTTTCCTCCTAGTCTGCCAGATGATGGTAATAACAGTAATACAGTACCATCATGCTTGGATTATTTACTTGTTAGTATGAGGAGTTGCTATAAGCGAGTGAACCAAATGATTTAATATCTATTCCCTTCCCTTGAAGAAACTTTAATAAGGTGCATTTGTCTGAGGGAGAGAGAGAAAGAGAGAGACTCGGAGGGAGGGAGGGAAAGATTTTTTTTTTTAAACACTTTTGCATGAACAAATTAAATGGTGGTAAAATTCCATAATGATGGTATCCAATGGGCCAACCACATTCTTTTCTCAGAGTTATTGGAGGGACTTGAAAATCTCTTGGTCAGAGAGCTGTTTTTTCTCTTAAACTAGTGAGATTTAGGTCATAGAATGAGAATTCTATTAGGGAGTGTTTAGCAATGCTCTGGAGAAATGATGAATTAGGGCCCAAGAAGAATTTCCCTAGCCGAGACCTGGCCTCTGCCGACACCAGGGCCTTTCTCTTTGAGAGTTCCTTGAAGTTTTATCCAGCCCATCATACCCTAAATGGGAGGTTTATGAAATTTAAATGTTTAAAGTCGTTCTGCTAATTGAAGTTCCAGACGTAAGACTGGCTCTGTGAGGTTTGATGCAGATGTGTGGCTCAATTTTTATAATGGTTCCTCTTTATAAAGCTTTAAAGGAATAAAAGAGGAGATTACTTGCTTACTAAATTGATCCATGCCAGTGATTACTCTTAAAACTTCATCTCCCATGCTCATTCTCAAACCAGATTAATCATGCAATCAGCTTTCTTCTACCATATGGAGTCATCTATTTATCTATACATGCACACATATACATACATATATTTTATATATGTAAAATGAATGAGTATGATTCCAATATCTTTCCAAAGTCAGCCTTAACTTCTGGCCCTAATTGTGGAAGTTTTCTGACAGGTTTGGGCATGGAAAACTGAATCACAGGATATTATGTGCTTTTAGATCACTCAAAGTAGGCAGTTTCAATTACACAATTATAGTATATTAACTATTAGTATGAGTTTCTGGATTAGGAAATTTTGCTCTAATAAAGAGTGGCTTAAAGTCTGCAACTACGTTTTTCTTCATAGTACCAGGTTCTTAACAATCGAAGATAAATGAACCGCCCTTGCTTTCAGTGCAAGTGAGGGGAAAAAAATACACATACACACACCCTGGGGGAAGAAAAAGCAGCAAGACTAAGTTCTCCTTAGTAGTTCAATTGAGAGGGGAGAGGCTTGTCTGGCGGTTTGTGGGAGTGAATCTAATTATCAGTCTCTTACTTTCATTAATAGGTTGAAGCAAGTTAACTTCTTCGGGGAGGAAGAAGTAGACATTATGTCTGAATTCTGAGACTACATTATCATCATTTAAGCATCATTTTCACAAAAATAGTTTTTTTCTTAATAAGTCCTTTGTGAGGTTGGGCAGGTGGACAGGAAGAATATCAACTATGAGAAAGGCAAAAATCACTTGTAAAACATGGTATACTTATAGATGGGAAGACAGAGCATTCTGGAAAACTGGAGAGTACACTTTAATAAATTTGAATCTACATCTGTGAGGTTTAATTAGCTAGATGGAGCCTCAGTGAAAAATTTCACTGTCGTCCATTGTAATACATTCCTGTAATCCTAGTTCATTTCTCCTTTCTCCCCAGTGGACTGTGAGTAAAAAGTCCTCTTGGATATAGTCTATATGTTTCCTGACCAATATTTTTGTTTTCTTAGTCTCACTAGCCAAAAATCTGATGATGACTATGAAGATTATGCTTCTAACAAAACATGGGTCTTGACTCCAAAAGTTCCTGAAGGTGATGTCACTGTCATCTTAAATAATCTCCTGGAAGGATATGACAATAAACTTCGGCCTGATATAGGAGGTATGTTAAAGTAATTTGTGATATAGTAGAGATAGAAACGAACGTGCTTACCACACTAGAAGAAAACATTAGTATGTTTCAATAACCAGAAATACTTAAATGATCATTATATGCTGTAAAAATAAAGTATGTATAAGTAGCATTCAGGCATAGGGGTGGGAGGGGCCTTGATAAATGCAAAATGAGGAAAGGGCATTGATAATCTTCAAATGAGGCATGAGAGCTGGAAATTCAAATTCTCCTAGATATCTTAGACAAAGGCTGTAGAAGGAATATGACAACTTCTTTACGAAGTAACATCAAAAATAAACAAGTAAATAATGGTAAGGAAAGGATATATTAGTTACCTACTGCTGTGTCACAAACCGTCGCAAATCTCAGTGACATATAATAATAAGCATTTATTTAGCACTTTGCCAGGTGCAGTCTAATCTAAATTAAGCCAGGTTGGAGCTGCTCATTTAAGAAAGCTGTATTCTCATTCTACTCCTGGGGCCAGGAGACTAGCTAGGATTATCCTTCTCATGAAAATAACAAAGAGCAAGACAGAAAGTAGAGGCTCAAACATAAGGTTTAATGCTTGGGATTAGAACTAGCGTACTCACTTGTCCATGTAGTATTAGCCAACACAAGTTAGATGGTCAAGCCCGAAGTTCAGAGGCAGTGAAGTAGCCTCACTGGAGTGAAAGCAGAGGCGTAGATGTAGGGACTAGTGAAGAATTCAGTCCAACACAGAAAATTACAGCATGGCACTTTCAGGGAGAGTGGATAAAGATGAGAAAAATGTACTTGTTGAATTGAAGCACAGAATGATATTACAAATCCTTGTTCATTAAATCTTAAATGAAAATGGAGCACATCCATTTGGTCATGGATGTAATACTACATGATTTTTAATATCATTCCTCTTTGACTAATAGGTGTGTATTGGGTTTCCATATGGTTTCCTCATATTATTTGATGAGTCACACAATTGAGTAAGTCATTGAGGAAGATTGATTTTGGGTTGGCTGAGGTGTATGAGGACAAAGTGGTCATGAAAGGAATCAACAGAGGGCAATGTTTCAAAAACAATTCATAATATTTGTTGCTCTTCATGTCTATTTCATGTTTCTAAAGCATATTTTTTCTAGATCACTAAGTAGTTATTTTTTCTACATGGGTCAAGTCAGGTTACCATGCCCAAATAGATTCCAGGGCTTAAAGATATATCTGAGATATCTGAGAGAAGGCTGAAGAAAATTTGAGCAGCGTTTTCATATTTGCTTATTTTAATACACAATTTTAAAGGATAATCAGTTTCAAACTCTAATATGCTTAGTTACTGCATTTACATGCTTAAAAGGAGATTTTTTGGGAAAACAAATAGTTATTTAAATGTAGTGAATTAGTTACTGACACCAAATTAATTGTGAATAAATCACTTATAATGTAGCAAAATAAATTTATTTCTAGAATAACACTAGAACATTAAAATGTTATGCTTCACCACATGCACATATCTATCATTTTCTTTACAGTGAAACCAACATTAATTCACACAGACATGTACGTGAATAGCATCGGTCCAGTGAATGCTATCAATATGGTAAGTTTCTAATTGTCTGTTTTGTTAACATATTAGAGAGGAGATGTGGCATCATAAAAATAGCAAAGAGTATGCTGACAAAAAAAATTCATAGGGGAGAGACAATGTTTCATTTTTTTTTTCTCTATTGTAATATAAAGATATTTTTTATAATTTGTTATGAGAACTAAGTGTGAGCATATGTATATAAACTATTTTTTGTAAAAATGATATACTTTTAAAATTCAACAATCATTGCTTACTTGGTAAGTATAGCTTACTAGAAAATAAAATACAGTACTCCATTAATTTTTAGAATTTGATGGTATGGAGAAGGCATAGTTTGCTTCAAACTGGAATTATTTATCAGAAGAAATAGTGAATTAGATGTAACAATAAATATAGCTTTGTTCTCTCTGAATCTGAAAATAAGAAACTAGGTTGGAGTCTAGAATAAAGTAGAACATACTATAACATAACATAACATTAACAAACATAACATAGTCATAGTATAATTTTGAAATAGTGTTTACCAAGCTAGCAGTAAGGACACTCTGTTGAGTCAGGGAGATGAGAAACTCTAAGTGTTCTCATTTGGGGTGATAAGAAAAAGTCTACCACCACCTGCATACACCATGCAAGTAAACCATTAAAGAAATACCAACACAGGTCTTCCTTATAACTAAGATTTTCAGTATATTTAGCATTCTAATGCAAATTATAAATATTTAAGAAAAAGCTATATGGATAGTTTATTTAATTAGAACTTTTAATTTCAGGAATATTAGTTCCCAGAACTGCTATCCCAGGACCACATTTTATGAAATGCTGGTTCAATGAACCTTAAAGCTTTTATTTTTGTGTGTATGTGTATTTTTTTTCTTCTTGCCAAAATGTAGATCAGAAGCTATTTAATTACTTTACCTACTGGCACATCACTAACTAGTTGACAAAGAATTTCATAAAATAGGTTCCCTTCTTACTGTTCGTAGACTACAAATATGGAACTAAGTGGTGAACAAAGTGATAAGGCTTAACGCTGGTGGAAATGTAGTTAGTTACAATACGATAACACAGCAGGAGGTGCAAAGAAATAGCACAGAACAATGCAAATGAGGCAAAGGAAGAAGATTCTGGTCTGATCCTGACAGGCTGTTTTTTGGATGTGTATTATGTGTAATATGGATGATTCTCATTGCCCAGCTCTCATATTCTAAGTACACTGAATTTTTATTCAATTTTCTCATTTATAGACATCATTAAAATCAAGTTATAAAATAATGTTAAATAATATCTAAATATGACAAACCAGAACTTGAGTATTCTGACTCCAGGTCTGTGGTCTGAATTCACATGACACTTTACTTCTCTTTGATTGAAGTCAATCACTTGCCACTTTAGTGATATATATTTGAGGGTAATCATTATAAAGTCATTGCTCATCACAGCACTTTGTGAATGTGCTTTGTGATGTGGTTAATACAGTAGTAAAGACTATTTTTTAATTGGTTCATTTCCTCTTATTTGGATAAAAGGACAACTATAATAGTAACAAATTTTGAGAAGTTACCTTACATTTGGTGTTTGCTATCTGCCAGACACCGCACAAACTACTTGATGTGCATTCCCCTTTTCCATCTTCACACTACCTAACAAAACAGGTGTTTTTTTTTTTTTTATATTTTATTTATTTGTCAGAGGGAGAGAGAGAGAGAACTCAAGCAGGGGGAGCAGCAGACAGAGGGAGAAGCAGACTCTCTGCTGAGCAGGGAGCCTGATGCAGGACCCGATCCAAGGACCCTGGGATCATGACCTGAGCCAGAGGCAGTTGCTTAACTAACTGAGCCACCCATGCATCCCAACAAGACAGGTTCTTAAAGATCCCAATTTTATTATGAGGCAACTGAGCCTCCAGAGCTCCAGTTTAAGATTGTTTTGAATAGTATGGACTTCCTTCACTCTTTAGCAGTGAATTCTGAACCTGGGTGACTGTTTTCCTAGAGACACATGTGGCAATGTCTGGAGATATTTTTAGCTGTCACAATATGCAGGGGCTTGGGGGGGGAGGGTGCTGTGGTGTTTGTGTTACTGGCATCTAGTGGGTAGAGGATAAGAATGCTACTAAGCATTCTAAAGTACACAACACAGCCCCCACAACAAAGAATGAGCTGGCCCAAATTAACATGAGAAACTGCTCGAGGCCCAGAATGCAAATGATCATATCACAACTATGATCTTTTGCTGGAATTCATCTAAACAGATCTATTTTTTCATAAAAATATCAATTTGTCTAGAAAAGATGGGTGTGTTTCCTTAGCAAAGCTTTTGCTTTCTTTTGGATTATTCAAAACTAAAGTAGCTTTGCTTTGTATTGGCAGTGAGAATACAAATGATAAATATAAACAAATGATCTACAATACAATTCTGTGTTAAAAATGTTCTATTTCACCTTTTTTTTTAAAAAAAAAAACAAAACAGGAATATACAATTGATATATTTTTTGCACAAACATGGTATGACAGACGTCTGAAATTTAACAGCACCATTAAAGTCCTCCGATTGAATAGCAACATGGTAGGGAAAATCTGGATTCCAGACACTTTCTTCAGAAACTCCAAAAAGGCTGATGCACACTGGATAACCACCCCTAATAGGATGCTGAGAATTTGGAATGATGGTCGAGTGCTCTACACCTTAAGGTATGCTTTTGAAAAAAGAAAGGAGTAATCTCTGGGAATAAAACAAAGATCAACTACACTCTCTTAAAACAAGAGGAATGAAAGAAATTTCAAACCTACATCAGGGTGGGCATGTGTGATCAAAATAGTATGTGATAGTACAAAATTTGCTTTTCTTTCTCTTATCAATGAGCTTTTTCAAATCATAGGTAGAATTTTACTTTCTGTGACTGATGTGAGAACTCTGTTTTCTTGCAGGGACATGAAATTCCCCTTGCCTTTATAAGGTTACCTGATTTTTGCACCAGTCTTGGCTTTTGCCTGTGTGTTCTGCTACTTTAAAATAACGAAACGAAAACACAGACAGTTATCCTTGGGACCACTAGTTGTTATGCTTGGAAATGTCTCTGTTTCCAAGGAAACCATTGCTAAAGGAGAAATTTTGGTGTGGAGGTCTCCTGGTACCTCCTTCTCTTTTAGCTGTGCAATAGCAAGTACGATGAGTTCTATCTCCCAGCACTCACTCTGCACTGTATTGATAGGCTATTTGACTTAATTTACTGGCTATTTTGGAAATAGACTTCTTTAGGGATAATTTGAAGGAGCTTTCTTTTATTTTATGAACTTAAATGATAAGTAACAGTTGGGAGATTTTCTACTTAAATTACTGTATGCCATTATCTTAGCACTTAATACCTACATGCATTTAAAATATTTTGATGTTGAGGTTTTTCATGGGTGAGAGTATAGTATTAAACAACATAATAGATTAGTACATAGACTTAAGAACCAGACAAATCTGGCTTTGGTTCTTAGACCTTTATCTTACTATCTGTATGAATTAGGGCAACTCCTCAGAATTTGTATGTAGAGGACTTAGGGGCAGCTATCTTGTTGCAGGGGTCTTGGTGCTAGAAGATGTATCTCAAAGTTTTATTAGTAAGTTTGATGTTTTTACTTGGTTACATCTTTATTTAAAGAAATTTCTTTATTTAAAGAAATTAGGTAGGAATTGATGGAGATTATTGGAAAAGAGGTACCCACCACCTCCATGGTTCATGCCCCCATCCAAGACAGTCGGAGCAAACTCTTTTCATTTCTTTCATTTCTATAAAAAATAAAATAAAATAGAGATAATGATTCTTATTATTATAAGGACTAAGTGGGCCAATATGTAAAATGCTTCACATGCAGCCTGATATATAGTAAGCACAACAGATATTAAAATTATTTATATATATTTTCAGTAAAAATTATGGATAATATGATTTTTCTAGGTCTTAGGATCCTGGAACTTCTAGCTTCAAAATGATTCCTTTTAAAAACTCTTGTGGCATATACTTTATTTCTTATATAACACTTGGCATGCAAAATAAAATACTTTAAAATGGCTCCAAAACCTATATCAGAGTTATGTCAGTAACTAGGAAAAATGGCCATAATTACAAAAGAAATTCATGGCATACAGTTTGTATTCATCATGGGTTTCATTAAATGTGAGAGATAAGGTAATGACTGAAATTAGAATCTAGTGGAAATCAAAGTTTGATAAATCAGAGTCAGTCTTGCTTTTGAAATATTAAGTCATTCATACTATCCCAAGTCCCTTGATTGTTCTCATAACTACACTCATTTTTTCACTTCTATTAATTTGTAGGATCTCTATACAATATTTAATTATGGAAACCACCTCAAAAATGCCACTCATGAGATTCAAAGTTTGAATGAGTTGTGAACTACAGAGAGAGATGATTTTATTCTTGTTGCTAATCTATAATAAGTTATGAATATTTGTGTGTGCAGAGATAACATATGTATCTGTCTTTACAATCTCTCTAAATTATTTTCAATTTAATAATTCCAGTTTAATTTGAGAATAATAATAAAATATCAAATTTAATTATAATTTCACTTATGAATGAAACTAACCTTTTCTTTGGAAGAGCATGTAATTACTGAGTGACAATGATTAAAACCTTTGGCTTTGGAGACAAATAATCTTGGGTTCAAATCTCAACTGTGCTGCTAGCTTTGTGACTTTGGACAAGTTCAAGTACAATAAAGCCATAATAACACTTACTAAATTAGAGAACAATTTACCATACCCAGTGCCACATAGACCAATAAAGGCTCAATATTATTATTTATGTTTAAGATCAGTAATTGTCCTATTATACCATAGAAAAATGAAATCTCTCCAATTAAAAATTATGCTGAATTGTAAAATCTTTTAAAATAAATGTTTATAATTTTTTTTTACTTCAAGATTAATACCTGTAAGATATATAGTTAACAAATAAGAAATCTTAAAAATCATCAGCCCATCACCATTACAATTTTAGAATATAGTTATACTTCTCCAAAGATGGTCAAAACATCTGGAACTCCATTAAATTTCTCCCTCATAGAGTCCCAGCCCGTACTGAAATCCAGAAAATCTGTATCTTTAATAAGCACCCAGATGCAAACTAATTGAGATTCACTGGCAAACATTTTTCTAATATGTCTGTGTATGTGTATTTAACATTTCTTGTTTACCATTAAATATTCTTCTACTCTATAACATCCTGTTTATGGCTTCATAGTGTTCCATTATCAGAATGCATAATACTCCATTGTGAAATACAAGTATTTTAAAAGTCACATATAGTAATTTAAATCTAACAGCTAACAAGTACTTACAAACAGAAGGTTCTGCTTTAATTAGCAGGTAAGAGCTGAGAATTTATCAGCATTCATTTACATGCAAACAGTAAATGAGCTTAAGTTCTTAAAACTGTTCTGTTAAATATACTCAACAAACAATCTCATGTGTGCAATTAATTTGCCACAAAAATTATCTGATCATAAATTTTGGAAAAAATGGAGTTGCTGTCAATGAAATCCTATTGATTGGTCTGTGAAAATGGTCTACATTAAGTCTTGAGTAATTTTCTCCTGGACTTGGTGGGTTTCTTCAGGGAGAATCACCTTGTATTATCGATAATAATATGAGATGTATTCTCGAGGAACAAAGATGAAGAATAGTCATTAAAAAGTGTACTAATGTATATTCTTAAAACTGTCTAAATGATTTCTATTTAGGTTTCATATCTTTCTATTTAGGCTGACAATTGATGCAGAGTGCCAATTGCAGTTACACAATTTTCCGATGGATGAACATTCCTGCCCCTTGGAGTTCTCCAGCTGTAAGTAATCTCATTCTGTATTATGTATTCTGTATCCTCTCTCACCAACAGTTTTCTAATTGCAATGCCAACTAATTGGGAGACTCCTAGAGAATGCAGAATCAAGCAATTTTGTTGACTTTGAAGATTTTGACAGTTACTTTCATCATAATACCAGTTTATTCCTATTAGAGTGATTCCTGCAAAAAGGATCTATTTTATCAGAAATTACAAGTAGGCTTCACTGGTGTATAAAATTTTAATAAATTTGCAGTGGCTGCCTGAAGACATTTTTCAAGAAGGATTATAAAGCCAGGCCTGGCCACAATGGAAAGGTATAATGGTGGATTTTACATCCTTATTCCCTGCCCCTATCCCTCCCTGTTCCTTCCACCCCCGCCCCCCACTACTCCCATAGGCACAGGAGAAGAGAGTAGCAAAATATTTGCTACTTATTTTCTCCCTTACACATCAGGAGGTACATAGATTCAACAGTGTCATTTGCTTATTTCAATTTCAGTAATACCTGTTAAAGATAGCAAAATTGAAATTTACCTTCTCCATCTGGAGTTCAAGCGATATCTAGAACTAGTTATTTACCAGTGAGTAAAAGACTAATTTTTTGGTGTCTTATGGGTCTAGTTCAAATCCCCACTCCATCACTGTGGACTTGAACAAATTACTAAATCTTGCAGTGAGTCCACATTCTCAGGTGCCCAATGGAGATTATGAGACCTGCCTCACCACGATACTGCTTTGTTGATGTAATATATGTAAAATGCTTGGTATGCTACCTCACACACAATAAGATTCATCAAAAAGCTCTGTTAATTTTATTATTATTATTATCAGATAATAGACTATATACCAAGATGATCCATGATGATTCTGAAACAAATTAAGCTTTAGTAACCTTTGTAGATATTTCCTGCTTGAACCAAAACCAAGCTTCAGTTTCCCCCAGATGTTTGCCTGAGTTATTTGTTCAACACTCATTTAGGTTTCTCACCTCTTCCTTATTTTTGGTCTGCCAACTAGGCATACTAGGCAGAATGAAAAACTGATTATAAGTTTTAAGTTTATATTTCTATAAATAGAATTCCTCAGGCAGGGAGTGACAGAGACTCATAAGAGCCAACTAAGTCATAATAACTATATTTTTAAAAAAAATCAATGAAGAGAGAAACAATCATCTGTTCATCATTACATCAATTCCAGAATGAACTTGAAGAAAAATATCACTGTATATCATATGTATTTACAAAAGTTCCCATTATACATCTTATTTCATATGTTTTACTTTATCCAAGAATGGAATATTTTTAAGTAATATCTTTCCCACGTGTTAGGAGATTAGACTTCATTTCTTTTAATTTCCAACTGGGTCTACTCCTTTTCTGAGTCAGCTAAAATTTAAGAACTGGTGATTTCTGTGTCTTTAGGTCACTGATGGACAACTGTCTTCTGAACCCAAACACAACTTAATGTTACTTATTGCTCTCAAAAAAGTTAAATCACCTACGTGTTCTCCATAGGAAATTTCCTAACATCATCATTCTTTTTCTCAGTTTTCAGCACATTCTGCCCCCCTTCCTCTGCTCCATGCCAATATGGGGATCATGCTTTCTTTTTTCTTTCACCTTAGTCAATAAACACATAATACACAACTACTTGGACCAAAAGAAAAGAAAAGGAAGACACATTGGGATTTTATTCCAAGTAGTCAATCAGCCTCCATAATTAAGACTTAGGTTTATATAGCATTATTAATAGATAAATAGTTTAGATGATGTCTAGTTTTGTTTACCTATTTATCTATTTTTACTTGAGTTTATTTTATTTTTTTTAAGATTTTATTTTAAGTAATCTCTACTCCGAACATGGGGCTTGAATTTACAATTCCAAGATCAAGAGTCACTGAGCCAGCCTGGCACCCATACTTGAGTTTATTCTACAATTAACTTAATAATGTTTATCCATTCAACAAATATATATTGACCATCAGTTTCATGAAATAAGTACTACCCTGATCCCCATAAAGAAACAAATAATTTAGGAAAAAAAATGAAGAAACTTTTCTAGGGTATTATGGCCAGCAAATGGTACTGATAACCACTACATTGTCAGTACAATACTTCTTAAAAGACGACTTTCTGTTCTCTTGGCTGAACATGATTGACTTCTTCAGAATCTACATAGTACTCATTGGTATCTTCCCCTGGGCATTTCTACTTTACTAGTCTTAATTGTAGTAAGTAGAATTTCTACATATATTAAAATGAAGTCCCAACAAATTGAGAGAGAGAGAGAATTATGTTAAGTAGTTGAGGTTATTTTTCCCAGTCACCTTCCACTCCAAGGGCATGCCCTGGAGAGGCATTTGAGTCTGCTCCTCTCCTATTATTTTCTGTTTCTGCATGACTCTCAATACCTTGCCCTGTTAACTCTCCTTCATCATGAAATAATCCCTGTGCATATGTACTATTGCTTATATATTGGCTACTTTTTATATCTTACCCTAGACAATGTACAGTATGAATATAGTATACATGAAACCATGTATAGTATACCTTCTATGCAAATTAAGTGACTTTCAAGTAATTTTGACCTCATAGTTTTTAAAATTCCTGTTGGGAGAAAATGTCATTGTGTTTATTTCTTCTATTGTGAGATTCTTTAGTTCAGGATCTTCTTCTAATTTATAAGTCAGTCTCTCTCACACCTACCTCAGTGTCTTGTTCATAGAAGGTGGTTGCTACATACGTTCACTTATAAATAATTTTAAATGTGTGCTTTCCCGTCTAATGGCAGATGGCTATCCACGTGAAGAAATTGTCTACCAATGGAAGCGTAGTTCTGTTGAAGTGGGTGACACAAGATCTTGGAGGCTTTATCAATTTTCATTTGTTGGACTAAGAAATACCACTGAAGTAGTGAAGACGACTTCTGGTAAGATGCACTTGGAATTTTAAGTGACCCCTTCCAGAGTTAAAATTCTGGGATATATATAATTCAGAAGGCTTTTCAATACTTGTCTACAAATGATATGAAGAAAATTAAATGAAGTGTTTTAATTTACCAGAGAAAATTATAATTGGTATTTTAGCATAATAAATATAAATGGATTCTATCATTTTGAAGCAAAATGGATTAAAATTGGATTAGTAAATTATTTGTGTAATTTCTTTAAGCAAAAATGAGTAGCAATTATTTTAAAAGCAAAATATTTATGAGGTGTAGGTGTAATGTTTCTTTTAGGAAATAGGTTTCATGGTATATTGAAATAGCAGCATTTAAAGTAATCACACAAGGAACATTAACTTTCTACAAATGCAGAAATGTGATCATATTGGATATGGACTGATTCAGCATTCAGTAATTTAATATTTTGAATTGCTACATCATGGATATGGGACAGGCCTGGTTTTAAATCCCAAATCTATCAGTTACCACCTATAGATTTTGAGAAAATTACTGTATTTCTCAGGGATCAACTCTCCCAGATATCTAATGTGGACAAAAAGACCTGTATCACAGGTATACTATGTGTGTGAAGGGGAAAATAAAAGGAAAATGCTTAGAATGATACCTGGCACTTAGCATTCAATAAATAGTAGCTTTTACTAGTATTATTTATAATTCTCAGATGTGTATGGGACCTAATGTGCTCAGGACTTCAGATTTCTTAGAAGCTAATTTTTTTTTTAAGATTTTATTTATTTATTTGAGAGAGAGAGAGCATGAGAGGGGGAGGGTCAGAGGGAGAAGTAGACTTCCTGCTGAGCAGGGAGCCCAATGCGATGTGGGACTCGATCCTGGGACTCCAGGATCATGACCTAAGCCAAAGGCAGTGACTTAACCAGCTGAGCCATGCAGGTGCCCAAGAAGCTAAAAATTTTATTTTTATATCAAATATCATGATTTTTAATGGTATTAATTGAATTGATTTAAAAACCCATGTGGTGTTATTTAAACATATTTCCAGACCTGATCTGTCTCGTGGGTGGCTAGTATAAGCCCTCTGCAAAATCCTCCAGCTATTCCTTTTCAAATTATGTGAATCTAATTATGTCCCTGTTTCAAATATAAACATTGTGTTCTCAGCTTAATATCAAGACACGTATTTTAATAATGTATTTCTCTGAGTTGAGCTGTTTTCTGTTGACTTATTTGCAGCATACCTGATTTTTTTTTTCTTTCCTGAAATTCATAGGACCTATTTTTGTGTTAACTGATTTGGAGTAGGGCCTTGGTCTACTATACATAGAGAAGCAAATTAAGGATCTACACAAAAATATAAATTTAAGATTATATCTTCATAACCATCATCCTCCAATTCAGAGCTATCTGGTATCTGGTCCTAACACTTGTTACCAACAGTGTTTGCAGATTTCTCAACTCTCTTAATTTGCAAAAAGAATATAAAAGAAGGTCAAAGAAATGCTTGAATATATTTTTGAAAAGTGGCCTTCTGTTCCCTTATTCGCTGCAAATCCTGAACATCAAGTACTAGAACAGTCTTTTATTTGGTCCCCAAAAAAGATTCAGGATTGCCTTAGAACTGGTTTTCCATCTGTGAAAAGAGGAACATGTGTAAAAATAATCTCTAAGTCTGCATGCTTCCAGAAAGAGAAATTGGGCATTAAATCGTGTTGTATATTCCTATTTCTGTAATTATTCCAGCACCCAACACAGAACCCCCAAATCGATGACTACCAGGTGTTTTTAGTCATTTGAGCCCAGAGGGGCAATAAAATCAAATGGCGGTGAGGGATGGGTTGGCTTTATATCACAGGGCCTAATATCATTCCCTCTGCAATCTAGAGTATTTACTGTCTATTAAGAGATATTTCCAGAAGAAAATGATCTACTTATTTAAGGCATGGCAAGAAAAATTACCAAGGTGTCACGAAGTTATTAATCTTCCTGAGGAAATCAAAGCAAAACTTCATTGATATCAGATTTAATATTGAGGAGCATCATTTAATTGATTGCATCAACTCTTTGTGAATTTTAAATACGGTGGTTAGCCTCCCTGTTGGTCTTCTTATCCACTTCCGGCTTTTGCTGGTTTGTATTTTGTGTGCAGTACCATTTTAATTGCATCTGTGAAGAGAAAGGACTGAACGGAAACTTAACACCAGTGCTAAGAGGCAGCCTGATTCTTGTGATAGTTGATTTTGTAATGACTGGAAGTTTCTGCATGAACATTTGTTTGATTTCTGATGCCATCTTACCTTCAAAGCAGAGCTCCATAACTAGTTACTACCTACTAGGAAGTTATTAAGAAAACTTTCTTGGGAAATTATTAGGAGATCAAATTTATACTCCTTTTAAATCTTAACCTTATTACAATGTGATTTTTCTCCTAGACTTACAGTAAATGTATATCCTTTTAAAAAGCCTTGGTCAATACTGAGTGAGAATATTGCCTAAAATCTGACCTAGCTTACTGCAGGGATTTCTAAACTTCATTCATTTAAGCCCACCTCTCCTGACTTTGTTATATCCAGGTGGTGACTCTACTGCTGGTTCCTTATATTAGGACCATAATTGGAAAAGCAGAAGCATCTGACACAATAAAAGTTGATACAAAAATATAATGAAAAGCAAACAAATGTTCTTAAATTTTAAGTGCATATATGTGTGCTCTGCAGATTAAGTATATTGGAAAAGAGAGAAAGAAAGGTATTAGAGAAATGGGAAAGTGCAGCTGGTACCAGAGCAAAACAATTTACTGATGTAAACAGAAGAGTAGAATGACCATTACACAGGAAAGAATCTTCTCACCATGTAAATCAGTGCTATTTGACAATCTTTGCATCCACCACCTGAACCATCTTGTTTACCACCAGTCCTATCTGTGTCATATTTGAGAAAAATATTACCTTGGTGGTACATTGATAAGACTTGAAGAACACCTTTAGTTCATAGTGAATATATCAAAACGGATTCTGGATCCATGATTTCTCCTCCAAACCATCATGTCTTTATAATTGCTCTGCATCTGGGAAGAGCACCATTGTTGTCCCAGTGAGCCAGGCGTGAACACTCAAGAGTCATGTCTCTACCTCCCACCTCTAATGAATCACAAAGGCATTTATGCCTCTGAAGCATCTTGTGTAACTGTCCTCTTTTCACTTGCCATTGCCACTGTCCTAGTTCAGGATTTTGTCTGTTCTCATCTGGACTGAGTTGGTAGCCTATTAAGATTATGTCCCTGCTGTCAGTCTCTCCCTTCCACAGTCTGTCTTTTACACATTAATCATAAAGTCTAGCACTTACTGAGCACTAACTACACACACTGTAGCTAACCTTTTATCTAAACAACCTACTTGAATTCTCATAACCGTGGTCCTATTTACTACACATCAATACCCAAGATGTCGTTGTGGATGAGGAAACAGACTTCTAGAGGCTCATTTACTGCAGGACTGTAAGTTCACATAGCTTGCTCCTAGACTCATGCTCTTAATTATTACACTATTTTATTCCCATTGTGGCCCAGTGGGTCTTCTGGACACACAACTTTCACCATGTTTCAAGAATTTAGTAGGTCAGTTAGCACAAGCTATTGTTCCTAATATGCAAGCACCTGACCTCAGGAACTTTCTAGCTTTGTTTTCCATAATTTCCTATCTGATGACAGAACTAATCCATCTATGTTTTCCTGAATATAATAAGCCAATCCTATAAACAAACTGAATCTTAGTCTTTCTCTTTTGAATGGCTTCTCAACTCATCCCTACCTTCTTTATGTCTTTAAGGCTTAAAAAGCACAGCACTTCTTCAGTGAGGCCTTTACTTACCTTACCACCAAAACAATTTGGAGCAATTTTTAAATTACATGTCCTCTTGGAGTCAGACAGCTCAAGTTTGAATATTGGCTTGTATTATTATTTAATATATCTAAGCTCAATGTCACCAGTGTTGCAGGGTTGCTCTGAGGATTAAGTAAGATACTCCATTAAAAATGCTTAAAATTTTGCCTGGAACATAGAAAGGACTCTGTAATTGGAAGGCATTATTATTAATACTTATTATCATCATTATTTCATTAACTCTTCCTCAGAGCATTTTCACCCACCTTATAAAAACGTAATTTCTGCCTTGTGTTGCTTAGGCATTTTTTATTTCTGCCCCCTCATTCCAATAAATCACAAATTTCACAACAGAAGCCTTGTTTTAATCATATTTGTATCCATGATATTAGGACGGTGGCTTGCTTAGAGTTGTTGATTAGTAGCAATTGTAGAATTGATTGCTTGTGACAATTATATTGATAAAACTGTAAAATTTCTCTCAATTTAATAAGCAATGCAGAATTCTATTACGTATACTCCCATTACTCATTGTTTACTCCCAAGTAGAAGACTTTGTTCTTTCTGATCATGTTGCCATTGCCAGTTCAC
Source organism: Neomonachus schauinslandi (assembly GCF_002201575.2). Classification (NCBI taxonomy): domain Eukaryota; kingdom Metazoa; phylum Chordata; class Mammalia; order Carnivora; family Phocidae; genus Neomonachus; species Neomonachus schauinslandi. The sequence goes on along the minus strand of NC_058409.1, from coordinate 99,132,205 downwards.
CAAATTATCTACATGATCTTTAGTATCAAGCAGAACTTTGTTCCTTCATGTTCTCATCCTGAAATGTGGGCTAGAAAAGTGGGCAAATAAGTTTCGTAGGAGAACCTATGATCCAAATGCCATCATCCTGAATCAAAAAGAATATATCACATTCTTCCTTGTCAGAATACCTTTAAAGCTTCCATATTTTCTTTAGGAGTGCAAACATCAGTGTTTCATGAAATAACCCCATAAGTTTTTGGTAAACCCATGAACATTAAATATTATTTACTTTCTTTTTGTCTTTAACTCACCTTTTAGGCTAGGATTCCATGTGCTAGTTATATTTTCCTGATTTCTATTATAAGAAATACACAAATATTAAAATAAAAAGCCCACATACCACTAAATTTACCTTACTTTCCAATAGTATGGGCAGACTGCAGTTTTAGAAATACTAGCTCTGTGGATAAAGTTCATGTTCATTGCTTGATTTCTAAAATATTTATAATCTACCCTATATCTTTAAACCTTGCCCACGGTTCTCCCACGGTACCCTTAACCCCCCTGGGGTTTTCTGGGTAGGTTGTACTTACTTCATGTCTTTGTATCCTATATTCCTTATTTGGTACCAAGCTCAACTCCAACCTTCTCTACGTATATCAGTGTATATGTACTGGTCAAATAACTCTCCAAACAGAAAAAAGAAATAGATCCTACCTTCCAGACTGTGTTTTAATTTAGATGTCTTTGGCAAACCAGGGAGACACTTTAAAACTTTACTCATCATGGAGGTAAACTATTTTAAGGGAAAGAAAAAGGAAAATAATAAAAAAAAAAGATACAAGTTAACAGTAATTTTTTTTCACCGAAGAAGTTGAAATAAAAAATATTAAGAAACCTAGGTGTGAGGAGACAAATAAACAACTGTGCATTCATCCCACAGTCTCCTGTGACTTTGGAGTCAAAGTAAGTTGTGAGCTCATTTTTGTCAATAATAAACTTTCAAACTACTTGAAGCAATGCAATGTCTTAAATCAGTGGAAGACTTCACAATAATTGATTTTTATCTTATTTTTAAGCTTCAATTTAGAAAAAAAAATTAAGTTTGGTTTCAAGAGAAGAAAATGTATGAATAACAAAGAGAGCTGGGCCAGGAGTAGCCATGGGGAAGTCATTTGCCTTCTCTGGGATGAAAGTTCCTTGTTTATAAAATGAATGCACTTGACTAGATGCCTTTTTTTTTTTTTTTTAATTTAAAGATTTTATTTATTTATTTGACAGAGAGAGAGACAGCGAGAGAGGGAACACAAGCAAGGGGAGTGGGAGAGGGAGAAGCAGGCTTCCCGCAGAGCAGGGAGTCCGATGCGGGGCTCGATCCCAGGACCCCAGGATCATGACCCGAGCCAAAGGCAGACGCTCAACGACTGAGCCACTCAGGCGCCCCTGACTAGATGCTTCTTTGAAGTCCTCGTTTTTAGACCTATCTAGAACCTCTGATGTAACCACAGTTATACTATGGATGTCGTAATGTAGGAGCAACTTTCTTCATAAATTAATGTTTTCCTTCATCAAGTTTTCAGTATGTTTTCAAAGCAAGTCAAATGCAAAAACAAACTCCTTTAGATTTTTAATTTAGGAGTGACAGTCCCACCCATATATTTGTTTTTAGTGATATATGGTGTTATATATAATGTTAACCCAAGATTTTATGTGTTACTTTCTTTCAGTTGTGATATTAGAATATTTATATATTACATTTAAAAATCCCACATCAGTTTTTTAAATTCCAAGGTTGCTCTGACTTTACCTAGTGGGGAGATAGGGCTTGAGAGACACAGAGAGGTTGCACAGAGAAGTCATATGAAATCTAAGGAAAATTGTTTGGCTTCAAGGTGACACGCTTTGTTTCTGCTTATATTCCATTGGCAAGAATGTTGTATGTTCCCGTGGAGATAAAATGAGCCTGGGAAATGTAGCTCAGTTGTGTGCTAGGAAGGGACAGTGGGTTTTATGGCTTTTTAGGGTCTCAACATGCATGATCTCATTTTATTTTTCACAACAAGCCTCTGAGAAATACATTCTTTTGCTATTTGACAGATGAAGCAACTTAAGTTTAGAGGGGCTAAGTAATTTGTTCAAGGATAGTCAATAAAGTAGAGTTAATTATCCAGATACCAAAATTTTTTTTAAAGATTTTGTTTACTTATATATTTGACAGAGAGACACAGTGAGAGAGGGAACACAAGCAGGGAGGAGAGGGAGAAGCAGGCTTCCCGCCGAGCAGGGAGCCCGATGTGGGGCTCCATTACAGGACGCTGGGATCATGACCTGAACCGAAGGCAGTTGCTTAACAACTGAGCCACTCAGGCACCCCCAGATACCAAATTTATACCCTATTGCTTCTCATAAACATATTAGGTAAAGAAATAAATTGAATAAAAGAAAAAGTTAATTCTTAGGCTTGATAATAGGTAATATTACACAAGGCAATGAAGTAATATCACTTAATATAACCCTATACATACATCAACAAAATGTTAGTCTGTAGGAATAGCAATTATATTCATATATAACAATAACAAGTGAGAATTTATCAGTGATATCCCTTTCCTTTTTTTTTTTTTTTTTAAGATTTTTATTTATTTATTTGACAGAGACATTATTTGACAGAGACAGAGAGAGGGAACACGAGCAGGGGGAGAGGGAGAGGGAGAAGCAGGTTTCCTGCAGAGCAGGGAGCCCGCCGCGGGGCTTGATCCCAGGACTCTGGGGACCCTGGGTTCATGACCTGAGCCAAAGGCAGATGCTTAACAACTGAGCCACTCAGGCGCCCCTCCCTTTCCTTTTCCAAAAACATACTTATTGCCTATGAGATAATACTATTCACTTGCTAAGTGGACCTATTGGTCACCATCCAAATATGGCCTTAATTAAGAAACTGTCAGATCCAGTTCATGTGTATAAATTTGTTCCTCACACAAAACTGATCAGAAAGAAAACCTAATAAAAGGTTTGCATGACTATTATTTACAGTAATTTTGGAGGTTAATACCTTATTTTGACAGTCTATGAAAACCAACTAGGTCAAGATGTTAATTTTTATCCAAGTCTTTGGTGTTTCCTAATTTAATTGAAAATCCTGCTTTGCTATATTTAAAAGACACATTCATCCGTGTGACTGATATGACTAATGGAGCTCCTATCGAGCTGCTGCCCCAAATAAATGTAAAACATTAAATAATTTTTAAAAATATAAAAATGTGAGATAATAGAGACTGAGTCGACAGACATCATGCTCTACACACAAACTCATTGACAGTTCCTTTCACTCTGATGCAATTGAATAATTTCTTCACCTTATTTTTGCATTTTCAGAAAATAATGCTATTCGGTGTGGCAGATACGCAAATTTAAGCTTGTCAGAGACTGAAAAGGGAAGCAAACAGCAATGAGAAGGATTTTTTTTTTTATTAACTTTCTTTTTTTTTTTTTTCAAAAGGAAGTTATTATGAAAGTCACAGCACATTGCAGTGCATAACAGTCCAGAAAAGAAATTTGCTGGGCATACAAGCTGGGGAGAATTTGTTTACCATTCTCACCTGTATCTCATATAATCTAACTCATTTAGAAAAAAGCAAGAACAGCTAGTATTACTAATCCATTCCTGAAGGGCAGAAAAGCCCAAGGAAACGAGAATTGACAAATATGTTAAACATGACTTAATTAGTTTTTGTTTACTTTTATATATGGATATCTCCATAACTGCTGGTTAAGAAATTGACAGTGCTTCTCATTAGCATATGAGTCACATCATAAATGTTTAATTTTTCATATTTGTCTTCCAATTTGTCTACCCCTGAATTAACTTCCCCTTGCTATGCATTATTTCTCAGAATAATGACAAAAAGAAATACTAAAAAATAGCATTTTCTTAAAATTACAGTTCTCCAATCCCCATCACAAACCTAATTGTGTTGTCCGTAAATGCTTCTCTGTCAGCTCTGTAAGAACACTGAAGTACAATAAATAAGTGACATTGCTGAGAAGATGAAAGCTTTAGCTGAGACAACTAAGTTTACTGGAATAGTTTCCAAACATGATTTCTGGTATGCTTATTGAACATAAGCATTTTCCAGGTAAGATGATGTACAACCAGGCACCCTGATTCTGATCACTAAGTGGTGAAGAGCTATGTAATATAAAAGACAGTGTGTAATTCATGAGCTGTGTAATAGCTCCTTGTTAAAGAGACAATGTAATCATGGATATGAATTATTACCACCTAATGATTACAATTTCTGAGTTGGTGATTTCTTGTTACCAGTCTCTGTGACTGAGAGTGAAAATAGACTGAGAGAAAAATAAAATTTTAGGGCTAACTCTTGAAGATCAAGCCCAATTTTAATTTTACTTATAGGGAATTTCTCTGAAGAGGTAAAATCAGTGGTTGTAACTTGGTAGCCAGTTGTCCAACCTCAGCGTAGAGCATGGGTCATTAGACATGGATGAGTTTAATTTTATTTTAGTCAACATTGTACAATTGAAAATTTCCATATGAAAATCTTAAACATCTTTACATCTTAAACATCTGGGTCTTCATTCGTATTTGAAAATCATTGGGTAGAACTGAATTATGACATTTCTGAATAGGTGAGGCACATAATCTCCAATTTACCAAAGTTCCTACCACTTCCTGTTGTATTTTTGTGGTTGTATGTCTTTCTTTGTGAATTACTGTTTCCTTATTTTTGAAAAACTAAGCGTATCCATATCTTTGAGGAAAACTGGGGCAAATGAAAGATAATCCCCAAATGAGAGCACATATGTATGTGTGGAAATGAATACTTTTTTTTTTTTTTTTTTACTTTTTTATAGGCAAAAAGAAATATGTGAAAACTATTACTCAGCTAAGGTTTGCTTGAAAATAGTGAGTTGCAGGGAAGTGCCAGAACCTGGCCAACCTACGTTTCACTTGCTTTTTTACATTCTACAACTGGGTTTATTTGTCATAAATATCTAGCCTATGCAGGGCCAATCGATTTTAAGTTTACTCAGTTTATCCCTATGATCCACTTTCATGGAAGATGGATTTTCAATAAACATAAAATGGTGAAGTTATATATGCAGACATTTGTGCACCTAGTCTTGTTTGTATTTGTCCTTTTTAGCTCACATCTAAGCAGTCAAAAGCTTGGTTGCAATTTTCCTGCACATTACTGATTAGTAGTCTTGCATAGCCAATTGACAGTTTTTCCTGTCCTGTTGTACTTTTCTGAAGATTGATACAATTATTGCTCTGCAATAAAGCTCTGTCTTTATTTTCTTTGATGAGGTGAGACAACTGGATATAGAGCAAAAACTGATTGCTACTTAAGAGTTGCCTTTGGGCGCCTGGGTGGCTCAGTTGGTTAAGCGACTGCCTTCGGCTCAGGTCATGATCCTGGAGTCCCTGGATCGAGTCCTGCATCAGGCTCCCTGCTCGGCAGGGAGTCTGCTTCTCCCTCTGACCCTCCTCCCTCTCATGCTCTCTGTCTCTCATTCTCTCTCTCTCAAATAAATAAATAAAATCTTTAAAAAAAAAAAAAAAGAGTTGCCTTTGTGGTGATGCTACCATATAGTTGAATGACCTTGAGCAAGTCATATTTTGATTTGACCCTTGATTTCTTTGTCTCAAAAAAAAAAAATCAGACTAGATTGAATTTGAAGCTCCTTTCACTTCTAAAATGCTGTGCTATATTTCCTGATACCTGGCAGCTTTGTTATAAAGCAATCTTCTGGTGGGCAGTTAGGTTTCCTATGTCCCCACAAGTTCCTAATAGAAACTTCCTCAGGTTTTCTTATTCTGTAAAATTTAGAAATTAACAGATCTATTTTATCTGTCATGTATAGAGAACTTCGGTGGTGACTGTGGGGGCAAGAGGCCCAGAGTGTTGCCATAGAGATGGTTGGTTAATTAGTTAAGGTCTGAAAAAATGAATTTGGCATGGGAAAAATAGGCCCATGGTGGGTGTGAAGAATGAGGGTGGATGCTAACTGCATTTATTCTGAATCAGAAATTAGGAGAGGGCAAAGATAGGACAGTGGCTTTGACATGGCTTTCAGAGAGGAGGAAGAACAGACACTTTGTATCCTCAAATAGAAAGAACACTTGTAATCAAGAGTGCATAGTATGACCTCAATTTATTATTTTATTTTTAATAGCTTAATTATATAAATTTGGCTGATGGATAGTCTTGAGAATTGGAAGTCCATTAAAATAGTACTGATCTACCACCTCTACAATAATAATATGATGTACTAGCATTTGTAAGCTCTTTATATAAGAATCGTCTCATTCACTTTTCACAGTATTTCTATAGTGCGATATTCATTTTCCAGGTAAGATGATGTACAACCAGTCTTGTAGGAAAGTATCTAGAGAAGGTAAAGGCCTTGTCCAAGATCATAGAGTAAGTCACTAAACAGACACTCATAGGTCCTGACAACGCTCATTTTCTAATACAGTGGTGACTCAAATATCAGGGCTGTTTCTGAATTTGTGTTTGCAGAAAGACTTGCTCCTGGCCATATTTCTTTATCTACTATGTAATTTGTTTTCTCTTTATTGTGATGGCATCTGTCTACCTTGCTGTCTAGCTATCTATCCAGCTATCCTCTGTCTATCTAAAGCTAGTTGCATACTAGCATGGCAGAATCCGACTGTATTAGTCAGTTTAAGCTAGATGCTATGCTATGGTAGCAAAGAGCCCTTAAGTATCAGTGACTTAAAACTCAATAAAAATTATATTGCATTCCATGGCATGCTATTCTCATGGCTGAGGGAGAAATAGTAGAAGAATAAAATGATCCTTAAAGTTTCTGCTCTGATAGGCATTAAGTCATTTGGCTCACATTCCTTTTGCCAAAGCAAAGTCACATAGAGAAGCCTGTTGCCCATGGGGTGGGATGCATGCTTCTCTTACACAAAGGGCCACTGGGCTAAAGGCCTTTGTAGGGATGGACTTGGTAGGAAAAGATACAATATTTGGAACTGCAAAATCATAATCAAAATTTACCATTAGTATAATCCTTTACGGTGTACATGGCCCATCTGCCTGGCCAAGTAAAGAGGTATAGCTTGAGATACCAGGTCAGGAAAAAACACCACTAGCAAGGGAAAGGAATGACTTACTCTCAAAGAAAACAGAAACCAGTCATTAAAATGTCTCTGAGTCTGAGATTTATTCTCTTCAAAAGAGACTGTTTTGGGTCAAGCTTGCTTCTTTGTCAATGACCTATAGCCATGATTTCCTATTTATGTAAAATTGGCTTCAGAAGGAGCAGATGAAGGGGCGCCTGGGTGGCTCAGTTGGTTAAGCGACTGCCTTCGGCTCGGGTCATGATCCTGGAGTCCCGGGATCGAGTCCCGCATCGGGCTCCCTGCTCGGCAGGGAGTCTGCTTCTCCCTCTGACCCTCCTCCTCTCATGCTCTCTGTCTCTCATTCTCTCTGTCTCAAATAAATAAATAAAATCTTTAAAAAAAAAAAAAAAAAAAAAAAAAGAAGGAGCAGATGAAAAGACAGAATATTAACATGAAAATGATTGTAGGGTGATAGGAACTGTCACATTTTATAAACATGGGCAAGATTTTCCCTGATACACTTCTGGGACAGCTTTATTAATTACATTGAAAAACAAGTCTGTAAATATTGGTCCCGTACTAAATTAAATTTTACAGATATTAGGTAGTGTAACTTCTAAGAAACAATAAACCAACATTATCCTCTTGTCACTAGGAGGAAGTAATTGAACATGATTTAATAAAGGCCACAAAATAACGAAAGGTTAGGCTGTCTTGATTGCTGTTACTTTTTCATGAGAAAAAAATTGTCTCTAATAGTCTTGTGTAAGAAAAGAGTATAAATAGATTAGTTTCAAGTAAAATTTAAATCCTTTCTTTTATTTAATCTTAACAATTAGCTATAATTTTAACCCTTTCCTCTATGAAACATTCTTAAAATTAATTCTGTCCCTCTATTTTATAGGTGAAGTACGTGAAGTATACTGCTACTAATAATTTCAAACATTTTTGCATGGCTAGTTATTAATAGAATTAGAACTAATCAACAAGCATCTGTGTCTCCAATCTACCGCTACCTCCTGGCCACTTGCCTAAGACTAAGCTAATATAAAAAGGAATTTTCATTTCATTGGCCGATGCTGAATAAGTTAGTAGTAGGAGATATTTTGGTCCTAAAGATCTGCTACTATTAATCTATACACAGATAAATGGTGTTGATAATGATGAGCTGATGGTGGTGGTGGTGGTGCTGATGGTGGTGAGGATGAAGATGAAGATGAGATGCTAAAGTCAGCTTTTCTTGGACATTTTTGTATGCCAGCCACAATGCTAAGTATTTTACAAGGTTTATTTATATAAACCTGCAACAACTTTAAAAGGTAGATAGTATTTTTAATTCCATGATCATATAGCTGGTAAGAGGCAGAGCCAGGATTTGAACCTGTGCTCTGAGACTGAGGCATGGCATTTTTGTTGGGTCTCATTTGTAGGAAATAGTGATTTTCTTTTCATTAAGGAAAAAAGCTATTCACATGAACAGATTGTGTGTGTGTGGGGGTGTGTGTGTGGGTGGGTGGTACACAATAAAGAACACATGTTTTCAAGAGACTTCATGCCACTGGGAAACCATAACAATCTAATACGTTGTGTTGTTCAAGTCGATGGCAAAATTTAGTGTTGATAACTAGACATATCAAGTTAGAGTCCGTTTTCTTTTACAAAGATAAGAATGAGGAAGTAACAGAAGCATCTTGAACAAGGCTAGTTAAAATGCTTTCTATTACTAGAAGAATTATCTATGACTCAAAATAAAATTATGGATAAAAATTACAGGTGTAGTATATTAGTAAGACAAGACTTTTAGTAAAATTTGAAAGGAAAGAATACTTGGCTAGGGGTGAGATGAGCTGGCCTTAAGTCCTAGCTGACCTTATTAATAGATGTATGCATCTGGCCAAGTCATTTAACCTCTCAGACCTCACTTTATCTGTAAAATGGAAGAATTACAATTTCCCTACCACAGTTGCTATGAGTATTTGAAAATGCTTAGGAAATTGTGAAAAGCTTTGGAAATAGATGACAATGTGATCATAATATAATTGTATTTTCCCTTCTTTCTCATTCTTTTCCCTAACCCTTGAAATTAAAATACACACACACACACACACGCACACACGCTTGTGAAGATTTCAGGCATATTTAATGACTGAGAAAGGAAAAGTGATTTATAATTGAAAGTTCATAGAAGATAGTAATTGATGCAGTGATTCACTTCTGCTTGCTTTGTAACCTTACATTTAGACTAAAAAAGGAGAAGAAAGCTGAAATTTTTCCAAAAAGGGCAGATGTGTGCGTGGGAATACTCTTTAAATAGCTGTCCCATAAAGTGACTTTGGAAGGATTTGGGAAAGGGATATTAAGTTGACTTGTTAATTGACCGTGACCAACTTGGGGTCTCTAACACACACACACACACACACACACACACACACACACACACATATTTGCTAGATGTGTTGGAGCAATTCATTATTTTTCCATTCCACACTACTAACAATGCTGCGGTTATGTAATAAAGTCAAAAACCTGCAAGTCAAAGAGACTTCATATTTGCCTAGTCAAAGGCCCTTATTTCCCAGATTAAAAATATAATAATAAAGCCCAGGGAAGTGAAATGGCTAGTGCAAGCTCTCCTAACTAGTTTCACAGGAAATGAAGCACCTAATGATGAGTTTCCAGATTTCATTGCAGCAGACCTCTCTCAAGCCTCTCTGTAAAGTTCTATAACTCAAAGGTTTACAGACAGGTCCTTTCCCTTGCATCAGATATTGAGGTAAAATAAAATGAAGAAAAATAAAAAATGAAGAGGGAGAGAATGACTGAGTTGACCAGATGAGCGATTTCTACTTCTATATTGGCTAGAAGATGTTGCAGTCAGTGCTGAGGAATAAGTCACATGTGGCTTAGCATTGCTGATGGTGGTTATAACTGTACATTCTTAGTTGGAATATCATGGAGTGGGGACAGAAAAATTGGAATAAGAATCTTAAAACCCAGGTTCCACTCGCAGGCTTGCCTCTAACTTGCTGCATTCCCGTGATCAAATCCTTTTATCCCTTTTTGCTTTAGTTTCTGTAAGATGTGCATGGCTTTATCAGGAGTCCTTTCTCAGAGAGGTATGGGGAGAATCAAAGGAGATAATGGATGTGGAAATGCTTTGTAACATGTTGGGAGTACAGCACATATCCAAAGCATCATCGTCATTACTTTAACAATTACCTCTAAGGCTCCCTCTAGATCTGAAGTTCCAAAGTCATGGCTTGAAGGTAAGGCTTAAAGGTATATAAATCTCTGTGCCAGTAAGGAAACCAAAACATTAAAAAAAAGAAAGAATCATTGATCTCGGCTCCAGACGGAGCAAGGCTGGGAGTGTGACTCAAGTTCCTGCCTCTCACTTCTGGGTCCCTGTGATCAGATTTTGTCATCAAGACTTAATGAGGATGACAAGCTGATCAAAATTAAGGGTATTATTAAAGGCAAAATTCTTTTTTTTTTTTTTTGCTACTCTAGGGGGAACCTGCTATTAAAAGATCAAGGCTAAATGTAGAAATGAAAGGGTAATGAAAGTTATACTCAGTGGAAGACACAGGGAAAATGGAATTTGGCTGTTTCCTAGGATTAATGTATTTTAACCTAAAGTCAATTAAGAGACCTGCCGCATTTGACAATCTTGGAGTTGCTGGGGGTTTGCGAGATGGCCAAGCGGGCTAAGTTCAGTGTTTTCACTTTTCTGGGGATCAAAAGTTAAACTTTTAGATGGGGAATGTAGGATGGGAAACACTTTTTTTTTTTTAATATTTTATTTATTTATTTGACAGAGAGACACAGCAAGAGAGGGAACACAAGCAGGGGGAGTGGGAGAGGGAGAAGCAGGCTTCCTGCTGAGCAGGGAGCCCCATGCGGGGCTCGATCCCAGGACCCTGGGATCATGACCTGAGCCGAAGGCAGACACTTCACGACTGAGCCACCCAGGCGCCCGGATGGGAAACATTTTGAAATTAAACTTCATGTAGAAATTTAGAAACATATTTCAAAAGAATTACTTTTTCCTTTCAAAACATTCAGTGTAGTCTCTTTTTTTTTTTAAGGTTTTATTTATTTTTTTGACAGACACAGTGAGAGAGGGAACACAAGCAGGGGGAATGGGAGACGGAGAACAGACTTCCCACGGAGCAGGGAGCCCCATGCGGGCTCGATGTGATGTGCGGCTAGATCCCGGGACTCTGGGATCATGACCTGAGCCAAAGGCAGGCACTTAACAACTGAGCCCAGGCGCCCTGTCAACGTGGTCTCTTGACTCTAAGTGTGGATGCAAGAAAATTGGCAAAATTCAGCATTAGTGCTAGTCTCCATTCTGTTTGGGACTAAGAAAAACAGAAGCTTATTTCTTCTTAAAAACTAGTATCCTCATTGAACATGTCTCTTGGGATAATTGCTGTTTATTTTAAGACATCACAGTTATCCAGTGTGATAATTAATAACATGACTTATTTATTGAAAACATACTACATACAACAAACTGCCCATGGCTATTTCTATGAAATTTCTCTTTTAATTCCCGTAAAAGCCTCCGAGTAGATATGATTACTACCCTGCTTTCAGAGATAAGAAAACTGTAACTCAGGGAAGTTAGGTAACTAGTCCAAGCCCTCAGCCAGTAAGAGAAATAGGGGATTTGAAATCAGATTGAAAAGGCCACATATCCCAGGTTCTTAAACAATCTGCTCTGTAGAATTACTTAGGAGAATACTTTTAGGGAGGGGTAGGGGATAGAGAGAAAAAGGAAAACTAATTCTGTAGTTAAAATTTACTTTAGAAATCAATGTAAACTGAGACCAGCATGCCTCGGGGGCACTTGCCAAAAAAAATGCTAGTAGATTTTGCCAAAGGCAAGTTCAACAGTGCTGCTTTAGCTTCTCAGTAGCATACCTCACTCTGTGCTAATTGATGAAAAGAAAAAATGTTAAAGGTCACTTGCCAGGCCCCTGAATGTATCAGCTTCCTTTTTTCTTCAAGGCTCTTTACTAGTGAGTTTCACCAACGCTAGGAATAGTCAGAAACTCAATGTAGATGAAGGATTCATGCAAATTAGTGGGTAAACCCACTCAAAACATATTGCCTAGAAAGATGTTTCATGTTTACTGTTTCGTGTTGTTTTGAATTGGCCCAGGATATTCAATCCTTAATAGAAACTGTACTTCATTTTTTGGGGAAAAGTTTAAAAAAAATCTAAAAAGACTTTTTTTTTTTTTTGCTATTGAAATAATTGATTCCTAGTACCAGTGTTATTTAACTCTCTCAATTACCGAATGCAGTGGATATATTAATACAGCCATTTTATGAATGGAAAAATAGAGGCTCAGAAAGGATAAGTAACTTACAAAGGTCACACAGTGAGTGGAAGAGCTGGGATTCAGACTCAGTTGAGACCGCACAGCCTACCCGTGTGCATCATCTGTGTGATGCTGTTAACCTCCACCAAGAGGTAGCTCCTTTTCAGCTCTGGTTAGTTTCTCTCTTTGAGCTCAGCTAAGTTCTGTGTATTGGTTATTTATTCAGGACCTCCTGTGTTCTAAGCACCATTAATAGGGTTCAAGATGATAAATTAGGCATGGTCCTTGCCCTTGAGCAGCCCACAATCCAATGGATTGACAATGAGCTGGATCTAACTGAATTTTAAGTAATTTTTACATGAACCTCTATGTGACAAGACTGATGAAATATCACACACAACAATCCATACTTTTACTACATCAGAGCACATTAATGCTTACATGCTTCAGTAGCATGTCATCCTTAGTTTCCGCCCCCCACCCCATGAAGAAACTATTATCCTAAAAATATCCCAAATTCTTAAAATACCTTAGTATGTGTTTGGAATATAATTTGAAAGTACCAGTACAGTCATTATCTCGTGTAAGAGCTATTGTAATTCTTAATTGTGACTGCTCCAGGGCTTAATTTAGTGAGGTGCCTATCTCCACCCACCCCTCTTTCTGGTGGTCGGGGATGCTTGTCCCCACGCCTACGATGCTCAGTGCCTCCCAAACAGAGGCTGGTGGGAGAGAGGTGTCTGCAGAGGGTAACTGCCAGGGTAGCACGCTGAGAACTGGGGTTTTCTTGGGGGAGCCATTGCTAACACATCAGTCAGTGTGGTATTTCAATAGCTATGCTGGCTTAATGCTGAGTGAAATGCTGTATGGTTTCTATCTGCCTTTTCTTGTCTTTTACATTAAATTTTTGGCCCATGTGAGTACCAGTCATGAACTTGGCAACCATAAAAATCTGATCTGTCTGCAGCTCCAGATACGATAGTCATTTGATGTCGTATCTAACCTTTCAGTTCGCATTTAGTCCCTCAGGATTCCTTTTTGTGGCCAAGGAGAATATAATAGATCATAGCAAGAAGAGTATCAAGATCTCTTTGAGACGCATAGCCCTAGAATTGCAATTTCATGTCTAAACGTGACATCATATCTGCTAGAATTCTCTGTACAGTGGTGATATATATTAGGAAGTTGCAGTCAGCACTCCAGACTGTAGCTTTCACTTGAATAATGCATCTTTCTAGTGCATTACTAGTGCATTCACTTGGGTGAATTCTGGAAGAGGAGTCAGATAACCTGAGCTCTGGCACCATCTCTGCAGGCTGCATGGACTTGGGCAATTTTCCTAGCCTATCTGAGCCACAGTTTCCATGCCTATGAATAAGGACTAAAATATTCTATTTAGTCAACCATACAGAATCTCTTTAATAAGTAAATGAGATTAAAGTATACAAAAATGGCTTTGTAATTCAAAGCACTGTATACTTCTATAGGATCATTTGTACAGTATGATACAAGTTCAGTTAGTTATTTCGTCCATTATTCATTTGGTATTTCCTAAGCACATATGGTAAACAAAACATTTTATTGAGAGATATTAGGTTCAAAATTATGTGAGACCATAATCTCACTGTCAAGAAGCTTAAAATCTAATTATGTTAGTTATTCTAATAATTATAAAACTATAGAGGAACTGTTTACTCTCCTTGTTTAAATCACTTCAAACTAGTCTGCAGAGCTACTTTTTTCCATTCTCTCTGTTGTCCCTGGCAATCTGAACACTTGAAGCTCATGGGTTGCTCTATTACATGTCCATATAATTCTGCCGAATTTAATACCCAGAGTTGTGTTTCTGCCCAAATATGTTAATGAATGTCAAACTATTTTCATGATATATTAGACATTACATGAAGTCATATATTTAGGTGTGAGCTAATTGTAAATGATTATAAAAATAAGAGATACTAAAACAAATTTTACACTTCAAATTTTTAAGGTAGATGAATTTAGATTTATGGTCTATAAATTTAAGGTTTATTTATGTGTGAAGTGACACATTGATAAACATTTGGCAGAATCTTGTTCAAAGAAAAAGAGTTTTAGGTCTATTTTTTTTAAGTGGTGGATAAAGTGTACTTTTGTAGATTTTTAGGTTAAAATGCATTTTAAGACAGCCTACCACAAGGTTTTTATATTTGGTGAGAGGGCTTCTCCTTTATAATTATTATTAAGAGTAAATACAGGGGTGCCTGGATGGCTCAGTTGGTTAAGTATCTGCCTTCGGCTTAGGCCATGATCCTGGCGTCCTGGGATCAACCCCTCTCCTTCTGCCCCTCCCCCTGCTCATGCTCTCTCTCTCTTACTCTGCACTCTCTCTCTCTGAAATAAATAAATAAATAAAAGAGTGAATCCAGATAAAATGTCATGAAAGTCCAACTTCATTGTCATCTCCTTAACAACTAGTACAGGGCCTGACGGAGAGTAGATACTCCATAAGTATCTGTTGTACAATTGAAGGAAGACAGCTAGAAGAAAGAATCATGGAGACAGAGCACTTGAACTCAGAAACTTGGAAACAGGGAGAAATTGGGTTTGACAAAGATGTGGACAGAACAGAAAGAATGTGAATGTATCTTCTTGAGAGCAAAGGATTGTGGTTTAATGTAATTTAAGATTTGTAGGCACATTTTAGAAAATGATTCGGAATTTTGGGCTTGTACTCAGAATTATTGGCCTTCAACAGAGACTGAGAGTATGACATCAGGAAAATTAATTCCTATTTTTGCTGAAAGATCTTAGTTTGGCATTTGAATGTCTATGCTTGTAAAATGTGGAAGAGCTAGATATCAAAGGGTCATATAGAAACATGCATGCTTGCATGGATAAAGTAATGTTCTCGCTAACTTTGCAATATCATAGTGTTACTGAAGGCAAAAGTCAGATTTTAAAGAGTTTTAAAATTATGTAAAGAAGCATAATAGAATTTGTGGAGTTGAATGGGTTGAGTTTAATATACATCTTTCCTTATTCCACTAGATTAGAGCTTGAAGTATTCTGCTAACTTTCTAAGGAACATACAGACACAATCACACTGATGCGTATGCTTATTTTAAAATCTGACAAAGTATGTACTTACATATTTTGAAGTAATTTGAATAATTCAGGAAGAGAAAGTTGTGTTGGTTAAAATTAAGGGAGAATTTGAATATTTAAGTGTAATTCATAGACCCTATATCCTAATAACTATGAGTTAGACCTCTGCTACAATGTTGTGCCCCTAAGTATCAAGTCAAACCAAATCCAAACTAAACTAACTGGACAACTCTTCTATAAAATGGAGTTAATATTGTCTACATCACATGATTAATATAAGATGCAAAGAGCTACGCTATAGGAAATGGGCCTTGCCCCCATAACAGACCAAGTGAATGATGAGGAGGTATCCATTTTTTCCATCTCCTTCCGTGACAGTTCTATTCCCCTTCTTGAAATACTGAACCCCTTTCTCTATGGCCAAACCACAACAACCTTCAAACTCAAGATCTAGTGATACTCTGTGCATGATGTTTTCCCTGATTATTGCTGCATATATTGCCATCTTCAATAATTTCATTGTACTTACAATTCACCACCATGCAGCTAAGCACTTTGTGTTTAATTATTACAATACGTTTCCTGGCTCTCCAAAAGGATTGTAAATCCACAGAAAACACAGATGTGTTAAACGACCTCCTCTCGTGGCACAATTTTCAGTGGATATTTGGGGAATGTCTAAAGCCTAGTTGGATACTGGTTCCATTCAAGAATGAGCAATCCATATTTCCAACTTATGTAATGATACTTATGTCCCCTTTGTCTCAGTGTAGTCTAAGTAAAATTTACTTTTATAATCAAAATATGTGTCATACAGGATTATTTAAGTCATGAGTATCAAATACAGTAACTTAAGAAAATGTTTGCCAGAGATCTGGGTTATTTTCATGTCTTCCATCTTCTATCCATGGTGTTGGCTTCATCCTCAGACTTCACATAGTGTCACCATGGAGATCTGACTCCTCACTTTGTAGTAGTACATGGCTGCAGGGAGACCAGACTTCCTATTTTTCCCACTGTCAATGACAGAATCTCTCCTTGGAATTTCTGATTTTTCTCTTCCATTAACTTTAAATTTGGTCACGTTCACATCTCTGAACCAATTGCTCTAGCCATGAGGATAGGATCATCACATTAATCCCCACCTTAGGATCTGGAATGGGATGAGTACCACCCAAATTCAGAGGCTGAGAAAGAAGAGTAAATTCCCAAAGGGAAAGTAAGGTACTTTGGTCAAAGAAGAAGGGAGGGAGGAGACAGTAAGTAAAAGACCAGTAAACATCCATTACAATGATGCTTTTTTTCTTAAACCTAGAGAATATTAAAATAAAATCCCAGTAATAAGAAAAATAGGTGGTGGTGCCTGGGTGGCTCAGTCGTTAAGCGTCTGCCTTCAGCTCAGGTCATGATCCCAGGGTCCTGGGATCGAGGCCCGCATCGGGCTTGCATCGGTGGGGAGCCTCCTTCTCCCTCTCCCACTCCCCCTGCTTGTGTTCCCTCTCTCGCTGTGTCTCTTTCTGTCAAAATAAATAAATAAAATAAATAAAATCTTTAAAAAAAAAAAGTAGGTGAAAAGAAAAATCAGTTTAAAAATGTGTTAACATCAAATTTACTACTTCTCATTTAATGTTAAACCTAGAGGTTAAGAACAATCTTTGGTATCAGATCTTAAACAGAATGTATTTTTCTTGTATTCCTTCAAAAATGCATTGTTGGTGAAGTGGTCCAAGGTAGGAAAGACTGGTATTGTCAGTAGCAAAATTATCACACAGCATTATTAATGTTTACTTTGATCATTGTCTAAACTAGGAATGAAAACTGAAGCCAATAATATCTTAGATACAAAGCAATAAAGCTGGGTAAGAGCAGATTCTGAGTGCTGTATCAATCCAGAGAGGTTAGATTATATTGCAGTAGCAATCACATGGCCATGTCTAACTTCAAAGGGAGTGAATAAATGGTTTTCTACCCTGGTCCAGAAAGAAAGAAAAATGGGAATATTTGTAAACTGCATAAAAACTATGCAGACACATAACAGACAGTGAATCATTTTAGGAATTAATGAGAAAGGATTTCAAAATTGTATTTATATAGCCACTGAAGCACATTTGTCTTTTTTAATTTAGTTGTGAATGAGAGAATTTTTGAGAGAAGCAATATAGCATGGCATAAAGAATACTATCATTAGAGTGTCAGCCATGTTCCTCTCCTGGCTCTGTCGCTCACTAGCCTGTCTTTGAGCCAATCACTTTAACCCTCTGGGCCTCAGTTTCCTCACCTTTACAATAAGAGCACGAAGATGTTTTTCATAGGAAAATAGTGAAAACAACAACAAAATCATATGTAATACACTAGGTACAATGGCAGGCAAATATTAAGTATTTAATGAAGTATAGCTTTTAAAATTCACAGTATTTGATCTCAAGTTACAGTATTAATTTGACAGTTGAAGTTTTTATTTCATTACCACAAAAGTAATACAACTTGATCTCAACTCATTTGGCTGAAAAAACTGACCTGAAAAGACATGGAGCTTGGTATAGACTATGTCCCATTTAGTGTGAATATTCATACCTTTTCCTGCAGAAACATAACCATGTTTGATCATAGCGACTGTTCCAGCCCCTTCTGAATTGTTCCACAACCCATGTCATATGCATAGTGTTCATTTGTAAAATCTTTTCAGAAAATGGCTTCAGAAACACATTCATCCCCAAGAGGTGTAGGGGAAAGGATTTTGATGTCTTTACTTAAATCTCTGCAGTTGATCCAGATGACTGTGTTTCTCATATGTCAGTCATTAAGATGACTTATAAAGACAACTGGTTCTTTCTCATCTTACAGCAATGTAAGGACTCTGAAATAAAACAAAGTAGAATTGTCTCGTTAACTTGTCCTTTACCCCTCTGATCTTTTTAGAGCATGGTTTCTCACAATACATTATAGGTATCCCAGCATTGCTCCTGCTACTCACTCAAAATACAAACTTCCAGACCCCCTCCCCATATTTGTGGAATTAGAGTCTCCAGAGGTGTGTCCCTAGATATTGTCAACAGGATCCCAGGGTGATTCTTAGGCATAATGAAGTTTGAGAAGTGCTGCTTCTGATGTTAAGGATAAGCTGGTCATTTTCTTTCCTAATGCATAAATGATTCAGTTCAACCGTGACACATTTCTTCCCATATTACATTGATTGTGTAATGCGGTCTGTATTCCTACCTCCCATTTGCTATCATTTGAAGTCCCTTCTATTATATTTGATAGGCTTTTTAGTCCCCTGGCATACTTAGCTATACCTTTATTATTGCCTATGGTTGCCACTGGGGCTTTCTAAGTAGAGGTCTTGGAACAGCTCCTAGAAAAGGAGAGTACATTGACCTTCTTCAGAAAATTAATCCAAACAGAGCTAGGATACTGGGAAAACTCTTGTTCCTTTTTTAGAAATGGCAGGAATGTAACAAAAGTTATGCCTTCTTTCTTACTACAACATCTGACCAAAGTTATTAAGAGCTGTGTGATGATGTGGGAGTCTCAACGGTCGAATAATACTATAAAGCTTCAAATATTCCAAAGACCAACATCTAGGAAGACACTAATTTAACTCAGAATTATAACTTCAAACTGGCCTTGGTTCTTCAGACAAGCATGGGGAAAATATGGGCTCAATAGTTGGAAAAATAGAGGTTTAAGCCACAAACCCACAATTGGCAGTTTAGTGAGTCATTCATGTTGGCCATTTTAAATGACCATTTCTTCATGTATAAAATGGAAAAAAAAATATTTACCTCCAAGTTTAGTTGGACTAAATGAATAAGAGGGCAAAATACAGTGTTTGGCATTTTGTATTTTATTTAACAGAAGACTCTCTTCAAGCCATTCTAGAATTGGATTATTTTCTTAGGAAAATAGCTGCCAATAAGAAATTGGGATACACTTGTGAGCATTGTCATACACAGCTCAAGGGGAAGTTTCTACCCCAAGAAAATGAAACTATTGAACAATTTATGAGTATCCTCTGTGGGTGTCAGTGACAGCATGAAATGTGAAGTGGAGATGAATGTGGGCTAACGAAGAATAAAACTGTTTATCCAACCATTTATTTGTAAACTGTTGAAATCAGCAACATGAATGATAAAATATAAATGTATAAGCTGAGAAGTCTAAGACAGAAATCCTTCAAAAGAAATTCTGAAGAGTCCAATTTCAGAAGTTGCTCATTTGTGTCTTTGTCTTAACATTCTTTCATAACCATGTTATGTACATATCTTGAATTCTTAGACTTGAAGCCTAATCTGTTCAGTAGAAATGGGGAAGTTGAGGCCTAATGAACACTGGGCTAAGAGTGGCAGAGCTAGGATTAAAACAACATGCCTTTATTTTTGTATACAGTGTTCTATTCATTACAGGGACCCTATCACTTGATGAAACTTACATCATAAACATACAGACTTATAAAATATTTTGTGAGTTTAGTCTTCACTTTCCCATCTGCGACTCATGATCATATATTTTAAGCTTCATTTCCATTAGTGGCATTATAGGCCCCACCAATGCAACTGAGAAAAAATACTGAAAGTTTATTTTGGGGTCTGTGAAATTCCATGAAATGGAAATGACCTGTTAATGACATGCCATTTTATGATCTCTTAGAATATAAATCAGATAAGCCAAATAATCAGATCTTTCTAGACGATATCTACAGGCTAAAACTTTGCTTACTGTGGCTTTTCCAGCTGCAACAATATTTTGCCTTTTTTATGAACATTTTTTATTGAGGTATAGTTGACATAAAATATTAGTTTTAGGTGTCCAACACAGTGATTTGACCATTATATATGTTACAAAATGCTCACCATGAGAAGTGTAGTTACCATCTGTCATCATGCAAAATTATTACAATATTACCTTATACCCTATGCTGTCCTTTTCATCCCTGTGGCTTATTTATTCTATAACAAGAAGTTTGTACCTCTTAATTCCTTTTACCTATTTTGCCCATCCTCCCACAACCACCAGTTTGTTCTCTGTATTTATGAGTCTATATCTTTTTTTTTGTTGTTCATTTTTTTGTTTTTTAGATTGCATATATAAGTAATGTTGAGCATCCTTTCATGTGTCTCTTGTCTACCTGTATGTCTTCTTTGGAAAGATGCCTATGCTGCCTGCCCATTTTTAATTGGATTATTTGTGGGGGTTTTTTTTGTTGTTGAGTTCTATGATTTTTTTTTTAAGAAAAACCTCTAATTTATTTATATTTTTATGCCTTTAAATGTTTTATTTTTTAATTTTTTTATTATTATGTTGTACTGTATGGTGAGTTCTATGATTTTTCAAAATACATATATTTTTTTGAAAAAAATATATATGTATTTTGGATATTAACTCCTTATTGGATATATCATTTGGAAATAGCTTCTCCCATTCAGTAGGTTGCCTTTTTGTTTTGTTGATGGCTTCCTTTGCTGTGTAAAAGCTTTTTAGTTTGATCTAGTCCCAATAGTTTATTTTAGCTTTTGTTTCCCCTATCTAGGGAGATAGATCCAGAAAAATATTGCTAAAGTAAATGTCCAAGAGGTTACTGTCTATCTTTTCTTTTAGGAGTTTTATGGTGTCAGTTCTTACATTTAGGTTTTCTAATCTATTTTGAGTTTATTTTTGTGTATGGTATAAGAAAGTGGTCCAGTTTCAATCTTGGAGGTAAAATTCTAATCAAGGTGTTGACACATCTACTTCAGTGTTAGTTCACGTAAGTTCAGTAAGAAGAATGTTAGTTCATGACCAAGTCATGTTTTATTCTAAGAATGAAAGGTTGGCTTAATAGTATAGAATCAATCAATATATGCTAAATTTATCACAGTCCTAAAATAAAAAGGGAAAAACATATCATATCTCTGTGGATGCAAAATATTCATTTGGAAAACTTAAGATTAATAATAAAAACTATTAGTAAACTAAGAATAAAAAGGAATTTCCCCTATACAATAAAGAGTATTTGCAATAAAAAACCTACAACAAACATGTAGAGGTCAGATAGTGAAAGATTCCCCCCTGGAATCAAAATTTAGTAAAATCACTAAATCAAATGCCAGTAGAAAAATCATTTTTATTTCTCGATATTAGAAATAATAATTAGAAATGCAACTGAAAGCTTAGGTTATTTTCCAGATCCCCTCTTTCTGGTCTGTCCAGAAGTCCATTTTTTACTGTCCTAGCAACATAAAAGTGCTGAATCAACAAATGCAAGTGACTGCAGTTTTCTTTTCTCTTGAATTTTAAGAGGGGTCCTGGATGCCTCCTTTGTTACCTAATGTCTTCAAACAACATGCTTTCATTTCCTTTCAAAAAATTTTATCCATTTCCTTTTTAAAAATGGTCTTATGCTTTTGTCTTATCTGGAGGTTTGGTGTGATATAAGTTTCTTCCTTATAGTTTGAAATGGACATCTGATTTATTTTTTCTTACTCTTACCATTACTAACATACCTTAAACATTTATTTTTGAATTTCTTTTCAATTGCAGGTAAGTCAAAATTAGCTTTGAATAGTAATTTGTCCTCAATCTTTGATGCTTTTAACCCCTACCTTTATTATTTTTATACATTTCCCTTACAATTTTTGTTGACATTTATTAAGGTAGGAACCTTGTTGTCTCTCTTGGTCTGAATCTGAATATGTTCTCAATAAATCTTAAAAATTAACTTATTTAATTGATTCATTTTACACCTTAATTTCTCTAAAATCAAGACATCTATTAAAATCAGTGTTATTTTGCAATACCTGTAAGACAGGTAGATTTGGGTATAATCAAGAAAGTACCAATATTAAAACATTTTAGAACATATTTTCATAATCATATTTTAAAACAAAGTGCTTAGTCCTTTCAGTCCAAAGATGACAGGTTTCATGTTTGGATATTCTGCAAGGATTTAGCAATCATTGTTACGGCATTACCATTTGATCATTACAGCAGCTAAGGGTAACTGAATTATTATTATTCTGCCAATGACAAACTGAGACTTGGAGAAGTTAAGAAATTTGCCTGGGCACATTTACTTAGTATGTGGCAAAGCCAAGACTTGAAAACAGGACAGTCAGACTCCAAAGAATGTACTCATAATCATTGTGTTAAATACTTTCATTTGTGTGTGAAACATTTAAAATAATTCCCACTATAGAGTTAACATATTTAAACTATAAGTCATCATGAAATCTGGGAGAAAAGTCAATCTCTTATGTTCACATGAGCAAAACATGGTGGTAAGCAACAAATTAAGATTAGGACAGTTAACTAGAGTTAAAACAGTGCCAGGCACAGAGATGCATGATAAATTGAAGTAGGCTCCCTGGAAGATACAGTGCTTGAGCTGGGTCTTGATGTGAGATTTTGATAGGCTGAAGAGAGAGGAGAGGCATTTAAGCAAGGATGATAGCATAAATAAAGGCTCAGATGTAGGAAGCACTGAGCTTATTCAAATGATTGTGAATGTTGAGTATTTAAGGATTCCAATTAGTAACAACACATTTTTGCCTCACCTGTTCTAAAACAATTGAAAAATTAAAGGAGTAAATTGAAAGTGACCAAAGCATCCTCTTCATTACTGGTAAAGCTGATCTTGAAAAATCTCTCATATACCTGTGTGAGACTGAGCTTTACAATACTAAGTCCCAGAACTAGAATTACCCATCTAGAAGAATTAAGATTACCATGCTGGGAATAACAGAGTGAAACATGTATGTCCTTTAGGTATTTGCTCCCAAGAAGAACAGAAAGGAACTGGGCAATGAATGTCTAGTTTCTCCTAAAGCTCATCACTCATCTAATCAATTCTATCTCCACCCTGGGGGTGATCGAAAGGAAATGGAGTGGCCAATAGTGTTATTCTAATGAAGTTCCTTCACAGGGCAGGAAACACTGGGAGCAGAGATGAAGCATACCACCAACTTGGCCAAACTTGAAATTCTGTACCTAAAAATCATAAAAATGGACTCCTTTTCTTAATTTTCTACCTGGCACACAATGCTAGAGATCCAGGCCTTCATTCCTAGCTCCCCTTAAATATTCCCGATAGCAATGAAATAGAACTGAAATACTTCTGTACAAAGTAGCTCAAGGGATATCATAAATCACCCAGAAAAGGCATTTTTTAAAATGTAAGAACAATTTTGAAATAAATAAGGTACACTGTTCTCAGTTCCTTTTGGAATAGAGGGACACGTTCTTTTTGGAATAGAGGGACATGTTTACACCTAAGCTTATGAAAAACTGAATGGAGGACAAGGTTTCTCAGATTGGATCATGGTATCTTTTCAACTGTACTTCATATGTGTTCAATAGTTGAAATAAATCTGAAAAAAATAAGACCTTGGGATAAATATGTTATATCCTAAGACTTTCACTTTCTGGTAGAGAAATAACTAGAGAAATCTATTGCCTAGATATATATATTTTTTAATTCCTAGAATTTATATTTATTTCCATTTGAATCTTTGGGTCAACTCTGGCGCTAAAATCCTTTTTTTTTTTTAATTTTATTTATTCATTTGAGACACAGATAAAGAGAGAGAGCATGAGCAGGGGGAGTGGCAGAGGGAAAGAGAGGGAGAAGCAGGTTCCCCACTGAGCCAGGAGCCCGATGTGGGGCTCAATCCCAGGACCCCAGGATTATGACCTGAGCCGAAAGCCGATACTTAACCATCTGAGCCACCCAGGTGCCCCTAGAATCCTCTTTAATTATCTGGACATTCAGTATTATCTCATTGTCTCCTCATGTATCCTTTCTATCATTAACTTCTATTTTTATGAACAATTTTAAATTTTGTTATTAAGGTAAAATAAATAGGGTTCTAGTAATCACATCATTTCCCACCAAGATTGCAGATGATATGGGCACTGAAGAGGCCTCAGTGGAAATGTATGTAGCAGCTACATTTTAAGATCTGATATATAAGGTTTGTTTGGGTCCTATACACCATTTTGGAGTTAGGATTCTCAGATTTCTAGATAGTACTACCTACTTCTCCAAGCGTTCCTTCTCTGCCTTTTCCTTCACTCATTCCTGATACTCTATATTATACCCATAGAACTGTTTGTAATTTCCCAAATATTTCAGGCTCTTAGCCTCACATGCCTTGCTGTTTCTTCTACATATCATTTACTTGCCTTCTTCACCTGATAACTCTTTCTGGCCTTCATGATTCAGTTGAGATGAAGTAACCCCTGAGAATGTTTACACCTCTCTTGCTTTGTTCTCTTTCATGGCACTTGTAACAGTGCTATGAATTGCCTATTTACCTCTCATTTTGCATGACTGGCCTTTTGTGAGCTGAGAATTTCTCATTTACCCTTGTATCTTCAGGTCCTCCCACTGGGAGTGGCTTATAGCAGATGATCAATAAACATTGGTTACTCTAAATCTATTTGTTTCTGATAGCAATCAATCTTCCTTAACTTTTTAAAACTTACAATTCTAAAATTTCAGAGGAAATTCCCAGACATCATTACCTCTGCAAACCTACCATCATTAGAATTCAACAGTGGCACTATTAAGGGATGATGAGAGAGAAAAAAAAAAAAAGTTAAGTACAGACATCTAAGTAATAGAGATTAAGAGACCATGATTGCCCGAAGCGCCTTGATTTGTGTTAAGGATTGTTTTTAGCAAAATTATCAAATCTCCAACACTGACAAAGTGTGTGTTTTGAATATAAATCATTTCTTTTGGCATGAAAATCTTGACTATTGCCTGTACTTTAGATATTTGGGGATAAATGGATTTTCCTCCAAAATGAAAACTATGCTCAAAAAACTTAAGATTATTCTAGGTTGATATTAGGATGTTTTAGTCTGTCTTCTCTATCTAATCATCTATATGATCTGCTTTAGGGTTTATGACTTAATCTAAGATTTTTGTAAGATTATAGGATTGCGAGTATCCTTATTTATCATGTAATCCAACCATCATTGGAAGCTCACATCGCCAAACATGAGCAATACTGAAGTTTGGCCTTAATGGTGGATTAGACCGTCTGTCTTCTCAGTGTAGTTTTAATGGCTCTGGATATGATGCTAGACTCATAAATGCCATAACACCAGAAATCACAATATTGAGAGTCTTATCCACTGAGTTAAAGTATTGTGTCTACAGGATTCCCCTATAAAAAGCAATGCTGTTAGGAAAGATAATCATTAGATATCTGGTCTATCATGTTGTCTTCCTTTCTACCAGTTCCGTCAGAAGGGAGGAAATGTTACACAGAAGAGAGTTGAGTGAGATGTAGAAACATGTTCCAAGGAGTTAAGTAGCTTACCTTAAGTTGAATACCTAGTAAGAACTAGAGTCAAGGTGCAGATCCAGATTGAAACTCAAAGCCCACACCGTTTTCACTGCATAAACTTGTTTAGAACAGACAGTGTTGTTGCTCAGGGCAAGCAGGTAAGGCAGAGGCTCTGTGTGAAGTTGGGCAAGGGCTGGGAAGGAGATCTTTGGTCACACAGGACAGAGAGCATCAGGAGGAAAAGACCAGAGAAATGGAAAACATGAGCTATAATTTCAGCCTTTACCATGCTTTTGCTTAGATCCTCATAATTTACAAGAAAAATTGTGTTTTCCTATAACTGCTGGTCCAACTTTCTGAAAGCTCTTCCTTTCCTGGGGATTAGAGAACATGGCTGCATGGCCAGCCAAGTATCTCTCCTGCTTAGTTATCCCAAGTTCTCTTCCCTGGCAGAGATACAGTGAGGAGGTGTATTGATTTCGCCTCAGATTTTCATCTCGGTCATTCAACCTACATTAAGCAAGTGGCATTATTTTACTCCTGGAGGCAGAGAGACACTGTCAGTCTCTCCCTGGAGGACAGTTGACTAAGTGTGGAGAGACGGTTTGTTGGCATCCCTTCCCTTGTCTGTGTGTGTTTTACTAACAGCATGCCACAGCTCTTCAAGGAACAATGCTAGAAACTGCCCTGGTTTCCCTTCTTGAGACATGTAGGGAGGAAACAGTACTTGCAAAATGCTGTTGCTCCAAGCTCAGCCCCCAGCTGGCAGATAATCAATTTTCTCCAATGCAAAGTTACTTTCTCTCCTCTCCTCTCTTCTCCTCTCTCTCTCATACCAAATTACACAAGGTAACCTAGGATACAGCCCTGATAGCTTCCAGTTTTCTGGGAGGAAGATTGAGGAGTAAGGGCTTTCCTTTCTTCATTTCTAAGATGCAAGTATTGAACAAGTTGATATCTAGAATTGCATATTTCTGTAGTTTTGGTTATTGAGTTATTACGTCAGTGCATGCAGCAAAAAATTAGGTGTAACACTTTTAGTGAAAATTCACCAGGAGAGAATTTCAAATTGAGAATCAAGCTACTGGAATTCTATATTTAGATCTGATGCTAACTAATTGTGTGGCCCTGGATGTATCATTTTAACTGAGCTTCAGTTATAGCTGGATTAGATGATCCTTGAGATTTCTTCTAATTCTAAAGTCTAAGCTATATGTATTTTCTTCTTCTATTAATACCTCTTTCACTTACTCTAAAGTGATAGTTGTTTAAAGGAATTACTTTGGAACTAGGAGCAAAGGAATCTGTTTATAGTCTATCCTTTATTGCTGTCTTTTCTTAATAAGAATAATGGTCAAACTATATAGAGGAGTGATGAAGGAATGTGGGGAAGGCTTATGTCACCACAGTTAATGTCTTTCTACAAAAGATGAGCTATAGAAGACACCTTTTGAACTGTAGTAATCTGTTATTTTCTTTCAGAGATATTAATTTGGTAACTTTGTGTAAACAGCTAAAAATAAGTAAAGGAATAGCCCTAAATGCCTAAAAGATCTTAAAAGTGTAGTCATAAACAAATTTTCACTTTGTCTCCATATTGCCCAATAATTAAAAGCCTTTGATATGTCTTTCCTACTAGAAATGTTGTAGGTTCATTGGATAGTAAGGTCAAAGGGCACTCGGGGTCTTCAGGCTGTCATTGAGCCCCTCCCATCTTCCTTGCCAGCTCCAGGCAACTGGGGTCTTTCTGAGTGCAGGTCTTTTGTAGCTCATTTTGGCCAAAGTCATTTTAAGATTGCTATTCTGTATCATAATTTTAGGGTGTTCATAAAATCTTGAACAGTTTTTAAGTTCAAGCACTGTCTCAGTTATCCATTGGGAGATCAAAGCTCTTACGCACTTCAGACATATCCTGTACCAGGCTCTACTTCATGTTTAATTTCAGTTTTGAAAGCGAAATGTCAACATTCCTTTAAAAGTATCCATGTTCTTTTAAAAACAGATCTTCCCCTATCTTTCATTTCAAGCAATGTTTTCTTCAGCTTTTGTAGAGATGGGTCATACTGCTAATCTTTGAGCACTGTGTGTGTTTATAGGACACTGAACCTTCACACTCATTGTGGATTTCTCACATGGGTTATTTTGGTCATCAAAACAATCAAATCAGCCTTGATTGAATGACTGTTAGGGCACGATGTTTCCTATTTTCAGTCTGTTCTAGTTCCTTGTACTTGATTATTCTACTTACATAATGAGCCCCAGTGACACCAAATTTAGCTTTTCTTGTTCCCTCATGGGAGCTGTCTGTGTTAATAGGGGCTGCCTCACATAATTCCTAAATTGGGCTCATCGCATTGTATTGCATTTTTATGATCTTACATGAAGAATCTATACTGGAAGTAAAATATACCCACTAAAAATTTTTGGCCTTGAGTCTCCATTAAATGGTAGAATCCATCCATGTTCATGCAAAAAATGGCTGGGGATGTTTGCTTTCTTTACCTTACATTCAGTCAGCATGGCTTTCAGATAATTCTTTATTCAAGTAGATTAAAGTCGATCAATCTGTAATGAAGTAGCTATGAAAAAGAATGTATATGTCTACTAAGTACAGTTTAATGCTTTATTTTGCTAAAATGCCTTTAATATAATTTAGTATGAGAAGTTTAACCAGTTTTTCTCATTTGTTTTTATCATTTTTTACCTGGTTTTTGAGGACCTAAACTTATCCTATACATACAGGGTTTTTTTAAGCAAACCTTTTTTTGCTTCTAACTTGTCTGGCATTTTTCTCTTAAGAAGAATTGGAGAAATAATCGCCATTGAAGTTGATGCATAATACAGATGTGTTAGTCCAGCAGGCTGGTTCCTGTTCCCTCTCTATTAATTCTATGACTATGAAAGGAGTATGTCTTAAATAATTCAGTTTATTTGAGATACACATATTAGTATACCCTTAATTGTTAAAAAAATTAAAATCTTTTAGCTTAAAAAAAAAAGTTGAGCTACATATAAGCTTGGTGAATTTGACATTGGGGTAGATTGCAGATTGTTCACCAAAGACATAAGTCTTAAAACATGACCAAGAGTTTCTTCCCTAGCATTGTAAAGATTAAATATACTAAATATTTAACTTAAAGCAGCTATTTACAATTCTTGAATATCATTGAAAATTTATGACCTTGAAAACCAGGTTTTATAAATTTTTCCAATTACTCTTTCATGCCACCAAATCCAATATGTTGTCAAAGAACTGTTTGGGCCAAAGGGGCTATAAATTCACGTTAATAAGTTCTGCAAAGTGCACATCCTTTAGAAACTGCTTGAAAAAAGGTGAGGTGTTTTGTTTTTTTTCTCCCTGCCAAGAAGGCTGCAGAGGGGAAGCAAGGCACTTCAATTTGCCATTATTTAAACACCAAATTCCAAGTAGGCTATAATTTTAGTGATGTTAACATCAAATCCTCCTTGAGAGATCTCTTGTGATCAGCTGCTAAGAGGTTGTTGCCTCAATGTTGATAGAACAATAGTGCTTAGCAAATAACAGCTCTCTACAGTTAATATTATTTTTATCTTCTTATTTGCAAATCATAAATGCAGTTATTCTGCAGAAAGAATTGGTTAACTCTGAAGTTTATTTAGGAACTCAAGTAGGGGAAAGGAGAGAGAACATCTAATTAAATCTTTAATGCATAAAACCATACTTCAATTTTACAACTCACAGTTTAGTTATTCAAATGACAGTATTAATGAAAACAAAAAAGCTCTCAGGGGTAAATTGAGAGACCTAACTTCTGGTGAAGGTTCTGTGGTGTGACCTTTGGCAAGCTCCAGTATTCCTCAGAGCTTCACTTTCTCATCAGGAAAATGAAGAAACTGGCCTGATCTCTAAATTCTCTTTCAGCTATGACACCCTAGGATCAAATTCAAATTCAGCAATGAAAGTACTGAAAATTCCCTATATAATGAGGCCAAAGATACTTTGAGTTTTGGTGAGCAGAGCATTAAACCATTGTTCTTGATGCTGATTAGACATGGAATACCATCTGTGAAAATAAAGCAAGTGCCAATTCAGAAAAAAAAAAAAAAGGATTTGGAGGGCCTTTAATAATATCCTATATCAATCCTGCAATAGCAGAAACCTGATATGAGGCAGATACCTACATGCCTTGGTTCCCATGATCCTTCTCCCAGAACACTTGCTCCTGGAGGTCCATTTTGCCCAAAAACACAATTCCCTATCTCCCTGTGGACAGAGAATGCTGAGCATCAGCCCTCTGATCTAGACTGTCCGTTATAAATGAAAGAGATACAAGACTCCATGTGGCAAACAGATTGATGTCAGAATTCATTCTCTGAAATATAAATCAAAAAGCCTTGAGATGTGATTCCCAAATATAATCAGCAAATGGATGTGGTTGCATGCTTTTCTCAAATCTCTGTATTGTTTTCCTTTATTACTCAAGTCACAACAAGGGCTTTTGGTGGGTAAAAGGAGGTGATTGTGTCTAATAGTTGAGTAGAGGCAGGACACAGGTCATCTCACCAGCCCTGGGCTTCTCTTAGTGGTCACTATCGTGAGTACAAGGACTGCTGACCGCCAGTAGGGGGCATCCTTACATCCCTGCTATGCTGTGGCCTTCTCATGGTTTTACGTCTGTAATGGAGTCTTGTCAGGGGAAGGAAAAGGATAGATTGTTCTGCTCTCTTATCTTTAACTCCAAGGCCATTACAGTGTAAGAGGTTCTGTCAGGTGTCCAGCTTTTAAATGTCTTACATTTAAAACCAGAGGAGGAATGAATGAGACTAAGCTTTGCCTTCCTGACAAATGGAGAAAAATGGATGTTTATTGTAGAAACAAATCAAAACGAACAGCTCTGGTATAAACTAGATTCTCAAGGTCATAAGATCCTCTGAGTTATGTGAAAACATTAGGAAAAGGAAAAAAAATAATGGTAACAATGTTCAGTAACATTTATTAAGCACCTACTATGTCTCAAGTCCCTGTTCTCAACACTCAACAGGAATCATTCCACTTCACCAGAATTCTAGTAGGGAAGAATGACTATTATCCCAATTTTTCCATGTGCTAAAACCGAGACTAGACAAGTAACTTGCTTAAGGTTGTAGAGCGAATTAATGTCAAACTCAGAAATTGCCAGGGGTTTTTTTTTGTCATATATCTCATTTCTTCATTTTTCATAAAGTTTAGAGCCATTGGTGAATTTTGGATATGTTTCAAATACGCTGATTTAAATAATATCACTAATAATAAATTTAATATTAAAATCATATTTTACATTTTATATAGGGTCCCCACAAGATCCATTATCTAAGTGAATAGTTTTATTTTATAAAAAACACAAAAGAACCAGAAAGAAAAATGGATTTACCCAAGATTACACAAGAAGATCATAATAAACAAGCAGGAATTAGAGCACAGGTCTGCTGACTTTGAGTCCAATGCTTTCCCAACCAAAAGATACAGCTTCCTTTTTCAGAGAAGTTGAGCTTTTTGGAATCAACTCTATGTAGTTTGATATAATTTACAGAGTTTTAAAAAAATGTTAGTAATGATTTTTAACAAACATCTTAAAAATTATCTTGAATATCACAAAATGCAAAACTTCCTGGGTGAGAGAATTCTAGCAGGGGGAAGAAAGCTTTAAAATTGAGTGGTTGGGCATAGAGCAAAGAGCACGTGAGGTCAAGTCTTTAAGCTTATAATTTTGCAGAGTATCCCCAGGAGTGATTTGACGTCGTGGGGAACATTTTGTGATTTGACCTTTTCCAGCCATTGCCTGCAGTTGCCTGAATTTGGATGTTCTTTTTCCAGCTGCTTTCAAAGCTGTTTTAGAAAGCTTGGTATTCTGATAACATTAGGTTTCTCAACTTCTGTGGAGCCTTTTAAGAAAATGTCAGTGCCTGGGTTAGATTAATCAGTTCTGGCTTCAAACACAAAATTATGCCAGGCCCATCAGATGAATAAAAATAAGAAATTACAGTGTTTATGGTTATTTCTCCAGAAAAGTTTTCTGGGTTTGAATTAAAATCATTAATAACATTTTTCTCTTTGCCTCCGGAATTTGAAACCATCTGTGAGATACATTCATAAATCCAACAGATAGAATTCAAATACCATCTTTATTGCTGGTAGCACTGATTTGGAAGATTCGTATTATGTCTCATCCAAATCTAATTTTTGGGATTACCCAACTCAGAGGAGAAGTTGGTGTACAAGACCGACTACTTGCTTGGAATAGCAGCCTGGCAACAATTGGGTACCTAAAGTAGGGACTGGGTGAGAACAACTTCTGGATTAACCTCTAAAAATTAGTCCATGGCTTGACTCAGGAGATGTTACCAAATGGAGAACAGATGCAAGAAATTATTAGATCTATCCAGTAAGGAAACTCCTAAGTGGGCAAGCGTCTCAATTTTACCTATCAGATAACAGAATGCATGAAGTGGGAGAAAGTCAGAGTGGAATCTCTTCTTTCTGGTACTTTCTAAAAGGATGGGAAATAGAGGGAACTGTAGCTGCCCATGGCCAAAGACTCCATTTTTCATGGACAGAACTGTGGATCATGCCTTTTCATGTTGGGAAATCTTGTTTCTTTCAGCAGGTTGCAAGTAGGATTTCTGTTCTTTTCCTCTGTGAAGTGCACTCTCATCATGTATATGTCAGAATGGCAAATGTAACATATTGACCCCTTTCCTGTGGCTCTGGGATTACAACTGTGACAAATCAGTTATAATCGGTAATTACAAGGAGCAAAAAAAAAAAAAAACAAATCCTTCATTATCTTGCACTTACCTATGGTGGACTGGAAGTAAAAAACTACTATTTTTCTTAGGATTTCTCAAATATCCAGCCATGCCTCTATTAAGCCACTTTAATTTTCTTATCAAAGTTGACAAATTTAGGGCGCCTGGGTGGCTCAGTTGGTTAAGTGACTGCCTTCAGCTCAGGTCATGATCCTGGAGTCCCTGGATCGAGTCCCGCATCAGACTCCCTGCTCGGCAGGGAGCCTGCTTCTGCCTCTGACCCTCCCCCCTCTCATGTGCTCTCTCTCTCTCATTCTCTCTGTCTCAAATAAATAAATAATAAAAAAAAAAAAAAACAAAAAAACAAAGTTGACAAATTTAACTGTACTATGGTATGTGCTTCTTATTAGTCTCTCTCTCTCCTGAGTTGTTGAAAATACTTCTAGTCAGCAACTTAGAGCCAAGGGAGCAAAGTTGCTGGAATATGAATTCACATTTTAAAATTTCCCCCAAAATGGGACTTCTCAGAGAGATAAATTAGGAGATCTGGTGGTGTTGCAGTAATACTCTACATGAGGACTAACCATACGTAAAAGGATATTTTGTCACCTTTGACTGCCAAGCCATGTTGATATGTAATCAGTTCATACTTCAGTGTCATGTTGAACAGAAGAGATGACTTTTGTGACACAAATCTGTGACCTATGTTAAAATGATAGTATTAATGATGTTCATGGATACAATGACGTTCATATAAATAAGAATAAGACTGAATGCTTTACTATTATTCCTGATGGTTGCAGGTAGCCTTTTAACATAGGATAAAAACATTTCACTCAAGAAGAAGCTTACTTACCAATACTATAGAATGCCAATACCAATCTTCTTTGATGCGTCTTTAAGAGGATAAAGTGTTTGATATGGATAAATTCTAGGACCCTTTCTAACCAATTCTCTTTTGGATAGGGAGTACTATTTCTTCTATGTTTATATGTGCCAGAATGGTGTTAATAATATTACAAAGATTGTGCTGCTATGTAATAATATATAACATGTATACATCATCTCTGAAAACTTACAAAGCACTTTTCCTACCATTAGCAAATGTGGTTTTCACAACAGCCTTAGGTATGTTTATCCTTACTTTCCTGGGAGAATTTAAACAACTTATCCTACTCTCTGGACCTTGTTTGTGTCATTACTAGCACTTGAATTCTGGGACTGGATTCTGTGTATTTTCTGCTACCACAACCTATTCTGCAATTATATAAAACATGTTTAGTATCTAGTCAGATGTTTGTAGGAGTTAGATTTAATTATGCTGAGAAAAATTGCATTCCTTTTGGATGGATCAAGTGGCAAATGCATTCATTTCTATCTTCAGTTTTAGATTTCTGAGCCAGAGTTGTTTTATTTATATGAATCTCAAGGTGAATTTATTTGCTATTTGCTACTATTTGCTATTTGTTGGAATTTGGTGATGGACCCCAAATAACGAATTGTATTACAGAAGGTCACAATGAGCTAAGAAACTGTGGCTTCTAAAGCATGTGAAGAAGAGGAGTGATTTACACTATTAAATCTAGTAAAGAGAATTTTCTAGTACAGAACTGCAGAGAAATAAGATATTAGCTAAACTTAGGTTCACTGCGTAAACCTAGAGGAAACCACTAATCTCTGGAGGCTTTACAAATATTAAGCTTCCTTTTATCTAAGGCTATTCTCCAGGAGGACAACTCTAGTATGGTTGAGTTTCCATCCTCCTAAAAGTAATATGCCTATATACATAAGGTTCAAGAGCAAACAAAAGGAATTTTTCTCTTTGTCGTTGGGACCCCCAGTTATCCAAACCAGCTATATTAACTACATTCAGTAATTGTTCAACTTTCTGCTTTCCCTCCCCCCCTCTTTATTTCCATGATCCTAACCATTGGCTTAAAATGAACAGGCTATTTACTACAAAAGGAGTATTGCTTTGGGAAGCAGGAGTCAGGGGTCTGCCACTAGGTAGCTCTGTGTCCTTGGATAAAACACCAATTTTCTTTGATGGGTGTTTAAGAGGACAAAATTGGTTGATATGGATAAATTCTAGGAGCCTTTATAACCAATTCTCTTTTAGATGTAGAGTACTATTTCTTCTATGCTTATATGTGCCAGAATGGTATTAATAATATTACAAAGATTATGCTACTTCGTAATAATATATGACATTAATGGGCCTTTTATTATGGGCCAGGAATTATACCAAGCACTTCACATATATTAACTCTTTTTAGTTTAGTTTCACAATAACCCTGTGAGGTGAGGTTTTTTACTATCCCTATTTACACGTAAGGAAGTTGAGACTCCGAGAATTAAGGCACTTTCCCCAAATCACACAATCAGTTAGTGGCAGAAGTAAGACTTTTGAACCTAGCCAGTCTGACATCACAGCTCTTGTAGTGGACACTTTTTTTTGAAAGATTTTATTTATTTATTTGTCAGAGAGAGAGTGTGTGAGCAAGCACACAAGCAGGGGGAGTGGCCAGCAGAGTAGGCAGAGGGAGAAGCAGGCTCCCTGCAGAGCAAGGAGCCCAATGTGGGTACTCGATCCCAGGACCCTAGGATCATGACCTGAGCCGAAGGCAGATGCTTAACCAACTGAGCCACCCAGGCGTTCCTGTAGTGGACATTTTGATGACCCCTCCTTCCCTTCTTCTCTGAGCTGGTGTACCCATCCTCCAGGTTCTGTAAGAGGTGGCTGCTTACAGCCCACCACTGTCCCCTTCTCTACAGAATTGCATTTGGCCAAAATAGAACCATCTCAACTGGGAGATTAAGGCCACTCCACCACAGCCTACAGAGCGCAAATGACGGCTGCTCTTGCCTCAAGGAGGCACTTTGTGGTACAGTTTGTTCCAGAACCTCCTAGAAGTTCTCCTATTTATGCTTAGCTTTTTTCCCACTGCGAGGTCTTGCTTCCTTCCCTCACTCCCCTTCTTTTAACAGTTAAACCCCAATAAGTCACTCACCCTTTCAGGAATTCTTGACTCTACCTCTGCTTCTAGGAAATCTAATTTGACGCAGCTCCTGGTCTTCACCACAGTTCTATGCTCTCTTTGCTCAGTGGAGAAGTCAGAGGGAGTCTTTAAAAGATAGACTTAGCCTAGAAAAAAATTATAAATTACACCTTTAACTTTCCACTGTAATTTTTCCAGTTGCTATTTTGTTTTTTGCAACATATGAGCTTAAAGAAATAACAGGTGAAATAAAAACGGTGAAGTTTTGAAACGAAAACACATCTACCTATTAGACTTAAGGTGAAAGGCTGATTGATCTCTTTCAGCAGCCAAGCCCCTTTGTTGTCTCTCTCATGAATTGGATCTGGTTGAGAAACTCAAATCACCAATCGATTCTTTAATAAGCATAATGCGGTCACTCTGATATAGCTGATTTCCCTTCCCTTTTTTCTTCTTGGCAAGCAGTTAAGATTGCTAACAGCTCATTGTGACCTTATATTCACATCTCTGGGGATTAAGTTTAGCAAGTTATCCAGTAAAAATATTTCCAGAAGCAATAATTTCTAAAGTGAAGTTTTAATATTTCAAAAGCTCATGTTGATCTCTGTCTCGGTCTTAAATGTTTTTTGGTATAGGGTTCACCCAGGGTTTTCTTCATTGCTTTCTAAGCTAAAACATTTATTCATTTAACAAATAATTGTTGAGCTCCTTCTGTGTACCAGGCACTGTACTAGATGCTGAGACTAAAATAGGTAACTAAGTATAACTACTTCCCTCATGGAACTTGTGAACCAATTGAATATTATAATCTAATAGTCACACCAATCATATTCTTTAAATTGTGATCAGCTCTCTAGCTGTCATATAATACTATGAGGTTTTACTGAAGACATTAGATCTATTAAGGACTTCTTTGATGATGGAATAAATTGACATCTGAAGAAAGAATGGAGTTAAAGAAAAGATGGGGGTATTAGATTTTGAACCAAGAGAATCAGCATGTGAAAAGATCCTAAGGCAAGAAGTAGCGGGGACATTTAAGGAACCACAAGAACACCAGTTGGAGTGTGAGGAAATACTATTTAAGATGAGGCTAGAGATGCAGTCAGGGGAAAGATTATACAAAGTCTTAAAGGACAAATTAAAGGATTTTAGTGTGTCCTGATATCAATGGACACTTATTGAAGGGTTTGGAGGAGTGTATACATGTGTGACATGAACACAGGAACAGGGGATATTTCTGAAATTGGAGGTAACATGACAAATGAAGACAAAAGAATGAGCAGTACCTATTCTCTTAGGAGAATAGAAAGTAAATCAAGTTGGGTGGGCATTAAAGGGGGAAATCATAAATGGTGTGAGATACAGTGGGGATGGACCAAGGGTAAAATGGACCAGAAACACATGATAAGCAGTATGGATTTTAAACTGAGAAACTTGAAGGGAATGGAATGAACAGAGGTAAATTTTAGAAAGATTTGTCTAAACTAGCACTGTCCAATTGAGCTTTCTATGATGAAGTAGCTTTTCTGTAATCTATACTATCATAATACATATGTAGTTACCGAGCACTTGAAAATGCCTTGATGAATGGGGGGATAGATTTTTAAATTTTATTTAATTTTGTATTTTACTTAAGGTAACTACCATCTTAGCACATGTCTAGTTATCGTACAGAGAATGTGTGTGTGGTAGTGTGGTAGTGCTGGGGACATTTGGAAGTTGGAATGAGGAAAAGGAGATGTGCTAGGACTCTGGGAGAGAGAGGAGGTCAGGAAGAATAAAGGCAGAAAAATCATACAAATGTGAAGTGAAAATATTTAATTTACTTTGTCTACATGAAGGGAATAATGAGAAATGTCTAGGTTAAATTCAGATTATAGACCGCTTCCCATGCCAGACTAAGGGGCTTGGACTGTCTGTGAAGAGGAACATGGATCTCTTTAAGGTTTCAAAGATTGGAATTATTTAAGTAGAATTTCCAGAAATGTGCTTGCCAGAGACTTCATTTTATTATGGTGTGTAAGATAAATTAGCATGTATATTTTTTGTTAGAGCCCTTGTGCCACTGAGTAGTGATGCTATATCCCTATGTCTTCCTGAGGACTCCCTGATGGCAAGAATTACAGTTTGGTTATGTTTTCCCTTCTGACATCACAGGACCTAGTTGCTGGAAGAATACTGAATGTAATTCCAGAAAAGTTAATAGGGGCCTCAGACACCACTGGGAATGGATGCAGAAACACATGGGAGTGGCATGTATAGAAGTTAACAACTGATTAAACTTGAAAGTCATTACTTACCCATAATGCTCTAGACTCCATAAGCTCAGGGACTGTGATTCTGCCCAAGGATTAGGTATTCTACTCATTCTTTTGGGAACACAGCAAACCTGGAGAAAAGTGTGGTGCCAATTAAAAGGCAATATTTACAAAGCATTTTGGGGGCAGTGTTTATTCCAGATATCTTGAAGTTAAATATTTTTTAAAATATATTTTCTGGAGCACCTGGGTAG
This sequence comes from Neomonachus schauinslandi, assembly GCF_002201575.2. Classification (NCBI taxonomy): domain Eukaryota; kingdom Metazoa; phylum Chordata; class Mammalia; order Carnivora; family Phocidae; genus Neomonachus; species Neomonachus schauinslandi. The sequence goes on along the minus strand of NC_058409.1, from coordinate 99,094,130 downwards.
CTTAATTGGTTAAGCATCTGCCTTTGGCTCAGGATCATGATCCCAGGGTCCTCGGGTCGAGTCCCATGTTGGGCTCCCTGCTCAGTGGGGAGCCTGCTTCTTCCTCTCCCTCTGCTGTTCCCCCTATGTTCATTCATGCTCTCTCTCAAATAAAATCCTTATAAAAAATATTTCCACATTATCTTTCAAAAAATCAATGTTTACCCCTATCAAAAGTGTGTAGCTCTTAGTTCACATCTTGTCTGTACTTCCTGCTAATATAATAGGTTAAAAGTGAAATACTATTCTTTTACTTGGCGTTTCACTGATCACTACTGAAGTTGATAATCTTCATATATCCATCAATTATCCATTCATTTTTTTAACCTAATTAAAATTTGGGTTTCTTTTCTCAATGATTAATGGGAATTGTTTATGTATCAGTGACACTGGCCTTCGATTTCTTATTTTGTAGATATATTATTTAAGTGATGTATTTTCCTTTTAAAATTATCTAAAGCATTCTCTTTTAACTTTTTTAAAAGCTGTAGATTGATTGATTGATTGATTGATTGATTGATTGATTTAGCAAACTCTGTCCCTAGTATGGGGCTCAAATTCACAACCCCAAGATCAAGAGTTGCATGCTCTACTGACTAAGCCAGCCAGGCACTCCTAAAGTTTTACATGTTAAATGTGTAAATATTTTTCCTTTATGCTTTTTATGTTTCCCCAAATGCAAATGTAGCCAACAACTCTCTTGCTTTCCTGTGGTCAAAAGCAACCTCATAGAAGTATACCACAGATTCAAATATTTAATAAGGGATGATATAGTTAGATCTAATGCATTGTCTCAACACATGTCTCTATTTGAATCGTAGTCAAGAGAAAATTATCTTGTTCCATCTTAATCTATTTAATTTAGAATCAGTTGTGAGATTCCATAGGTCTTAATCTCCATACTCCCTAAAATAGAGGGCTGTATGCATAGCAGTGATTCAGAATATTTGTTAATTTAAATAGAGACTAGAGAAAGGAATGTAAAGAAGAGCATAACACTAACACTATTATGAGCATAAGGAGAGCCTAACACTATTTTGTCTTTAAAGTCAATCTAGTAGAATAATATAAGTTCTATTCAACTATATTTAAGTGGAGTAAGAATCATGAGTGAGGAACAAAGTGAAATCTTTTTTTTTTTTTTTGCCAACCTGACAAGATATTAATGATGTTGAGATAATGTATGCAAACCATTCAGCTCCAGTCTCTGTATATAGTAGTTCTCATTCCAGGTAACCAGAAAATACTTCTTGTCATTATTTCAGGTGTTCACGGGGTAGAAGATTTTTCTACCACTGCAATTGTTAAGTTTTTAAGAAATAGTTTTGCACCACAGTTAAAAAAAAGTTGGAATTCATCGTTCATTAACACTGATAGTCTCTTCCTAAAACCAGATGTGAGAAGCTTATAAAAGATAAAGAAAGAATGGACATTAGTGGGTGTTATTCAAATTATGTCTTCTCTTTTCAATCATAGCCTGTGTCTATAACATTCTAAATTAAGACACAAACAGGGACCAAACTAATTTATTAAATGCTATGACTTTAAATATCATATGTTAGACTAAATCAATGGAAGGAATATATTTGAAGTGGCTGAAATAACCACTTTTGACTTGGTTGGCATTTAAACCTTTTGGGCTTAGGAATCACTGATGTAGCACTTTTAGGGGTTTTGATTTTATAGGCTCCTTGGCCCAGAGTTTTTAAAAATACAAAAAGGGTTGTGGCCTTAGAGAAGACAGGCATCAGGCTGTCACTGTGAAGCTGCTTTGCTTTTAAATGGCCTGTTCCCAAGTATGAATTCATAATCTAGTGGTAGAAAAGCTTTGGATTTGCTGGCAAAGATGAAAGATGCTCAGAAGCTATTACCTTCAAATAGAAATTGAGGGATAAATAGGCTATGGACGTTTAGATTATGACCTAAAGGGAAGTGGAGTATTGAATTGAGATAATTATCGTGTTAACTTGAGACAAAATTAAAGTTCACCTTTAAAAGAGTCAGATCATTAATGCCAAAGTGTAGATTCTCATTCACTTATGTGATAAGAAGTAAAAAAAAAAAGTTACGGGCGCCTGGGTGGCTCAGTTGGTTGGGTGACTGCCTTCGGCTCAGGTCATGATCCTGGAGTCCCTGGATCGAGTCCCGCATCGGGCTCCCTGCTCGGCAGGGAGTCTGCTTCTCCCTCTGACCCTCCTCCCTCTCATGCTCTCTGTCTCTCATTCTCTCTCTCTCTCAAATAAATAAATAAAAACTTTTAAAAAAAAAAAAAAAAAAAAAAAGTTACTAAAGTTATCTAGATTTATTTAAAATATTATAATTTGTAAAGTCTCACTTAAACGCATGTTTAAAATATGCAGAAAACTCTCAAGGACTCTGAAAATAAGGAGAAAAAGCACCACTGAATATTACTATTTAAAAAGAAAACCTCTCCTTGTTTTTCCTATCTAGAATATGAGAACTTGCATTTGCCTACAGTATTCTGATCAAAGAAACAGGAAAGAAACAGACATTAATGGGGATCATCTCAAATTAAGTGTCTTTATTCCACAATTATAGCCTGGGTCTATTATATTGTAAACTAGAAGAAAAGCAGAGACCAAACTAATTTATGAAATGCCATGATTTTAAGTAGCTTAAGTCCAGATAAATCAACATAGAGAAGCATAATCTCAGAAAACTAATCAAAACCTACTTACTACCAACAAGAAATTCCCACTTTAAGTTTTCAGGGATAGTTGCTCATTAATGGCTACTTAATGATCTCTGAGAGGGAACTGATGTTCAAATGGAAGGTAAATTCCCTAATTAGTTTCTGGGTCACTATCACTGTCTTAACCAAGCTTGACTCAGACAAGTGAGAGTACATCAATTCGCCAAAGGCAGTGTTAAGAGGTTTTTATAACTACACTTAGGAAACACTGCAAGGTTAGGGGGAGTCTTTACTCCTTGGAAGAGTAGCCAATGGAGGGTTTTCTGTCTCAGCAGCTTGGAAGGCTGTGGAATGACACTTGTGAGTAGGAAGGAAGAACTGGACTGAGGAGTGAGAACTCACTCTGCTAAGTCAATCTTCTGTGCATGAGGCTTCTAAAGTACTTTATTTTTTATTTATTTTTTTAAATTTATTTTTATTTATTTATTTATTTTATTATTATGTTAATCCCCATACATTACATCATTAGTTTTAGATGAAGTGTTCCATGATTCATTGTTTGTGCATAACACCCAGTGCTCCATGCAGAACGCGCCCTCCTCAATACCCACCACCAGGCTAACCCATCCTCCCACCCCCCTCCCCTCTAGAACCCTCAGTTTGTTTTTCAGAGTCCATTGTCTCTCATGGTTCGTCTACCCCTCCGATTTCCCCCGCTTCATTCTTCCCCTCCCGCTACCTTCTTCTTCTTCTTTTTTTTCTTAACATATATTGCATTATTTGTTTCAGAGGTACAGATCTGAGATTCAACAGTCTTGCACAATTCACAGCACTTACCAGAGCACATACCCTCCCCAGTGTCTATCACCCAGTCACCCCATCCCTCCCACCCCACCCCCCACTCCAGCAACCCTCAGTTTGTTTCCTGCAATTAAGAATTCCTCATATCAGTGAGATCATATGATACATGTCTTTCTCTGTTTGACTTATTTCGCTCAACATAATACCCTCCAGTTCCATCCACGTCGTTGCATATGGCAAGATCTCATTCCATTTGATGGCTGCATAATATTCCATTGTATATATATACCACCTCTTCTTTATCCATTCATCTGTCGATGGACATCTTGGTTCTTTCCACAGTTTGGCTATTGTGGACATTGCTGCTATAAACATCGGGGTGCACGTACCCCTTCGGATCCCTACTTTTGTATCTTTGGGGTAAATACCCAGGAGTGCAATTGCTGGGTCATAGGGTAGCTCTATTTTCAACTTTTTGAGGAACCTCCATACTGTTTTCCAGAGTGGCTGCACCAGCTTGCATTCCCACCAACAGTGTAGGAGGGTTCCCCTTTCTCCGCATCCCCGCCAACATCTGTCATTTCCTGACTTGTTAATTTGAGCCATTCTGACTGGTGTGAGGTAGTATCTCATTGAGGTTTTGATTTGGATTTCCCTGATGCCGAACGATATTGAGCACTTTTTCATGTGTCTGTTGGCCATTTGGATGTCTTCTTTGGAAAAATGTCTGTTCATGTCTTCTGCCCATTTCTTGATTGGATTCTTTGTTATTTAGGTGTTGAGTTTGATGAGTTCTTTACAGATTTTGGATACTACCCCTTTATCTGATATGTCATTTGCAAATATCTTCTCCCATTCTGTCGGCTGTCTTTTGGTTTTGTTGACTGTTTCCTTGGCTTTGCAAAAGCTTTTTATCTTGATGAAGTCCCAATAGTTCATTTTTGCCCTTGCCTCCCTTGCCTTTGGCGATGTTTCTAGGAAGAAGTTGCTTCGGCTGAGGTCAAAGAGGTTGCTGCCTGTGTTCTCCTTTAGGATGTTGATGGACTCCTGTCTCACGTTTAGGTCTTTCAACCATTTGGAGTCTATTTTTGTGTGTGGTGTAAGGAAACGGTCCAGTTTCATTCTTCTGCATGTGGCTATCCAATTTTCCCAACACCATTTGTTGAAGAGACTGTCTTTGTTCCATTGGACATTCTTTCCTGCTTTGTCAAAGATTAGTTGACCATAGAATTGAGGGCCCATTTCTGGGCTCTCTATTCTGTTCCATTGATCTATCTGTCTGTTTTTGTGCCAGTACCATGCTGTCTTGATGATGACAGCTTTGTAATAGAGCTTGAAGTCCGGAATTGTGATGCCGCCAGCTTTGCTTTCCTTTTTCAACGTTCCTCTAGCTATGCGGGGTCTTTTCTGGCTCCATACAAATTTTAGGATGATTTGTTCCATTTCTTTGAAAAAAGTGGATGGTATTTTGATGGGGATTGCAATGAATGTGTAGATTGCTCTAGGTAGCATTGACATCTTCACAATATTTGTTCTTCCAATCCATGAGCATGGAACGTTTTTCCATTTCTTTGTGTCTTCCTCAATTTCTTTCATGAGTATTTTATAGTTTTCTGAGTACAGATCCTTTGTCTCTTTGGTTAGATTTATTCCTAGGTATCTTATGGTTTTGGGTGCAATTGTAAATGGGATTGACTCCTTAATTGCTCTTTCTTCTGTCTTGTTGTTGGTGTATAGGAATGCCACTGACTTCTGTGCATTGATTTTATATCCTGGCACTTTACTGAATTCCTGTATGAGTTCTAGCAGTTTTGGGGTGGAGTCTTTTGGGTTTTCCACATAAAGTATCATATCATCTGCAAAGAGTGAGAGTTTGACTTCTTCTTTGCCAATTTGGATGCCTTTAATTTCTTTTTGTTGTCTGATTGCTGTGGCTAGGACTTCCAATACTATGTTGAATAGCAGTGGTGATAGTGGACATCCCTGCCGCATTCCTGACCTTAGGGGGAAAGCTCTCAGTTTTTCCCCATTGAGAATGATATTCTCTGTAGGTTTTTCATAGATGGCTTTTTAGATATTGAGGTATGTACCCTCTATCCCTATACTCTGAAGAGTTTTGATCAAGAAAGGATGCTGTATTTTGTCAAAAGCTTTTTCTGCATCTATTGAGAGGATCATATGATTCTTGTTCTTTCTTTTGTTAATGTATTGTATCACAGTGATTGATTTGCGGATGTTGAAACCAACCTTGCAGCCCAGGGATAAATCCCACTTGGTCATGGTGAATAATCCTTTTAATGTACTGTTGGATCCTATTGGCTAGTATTTTGGTGAGAATTTTTGCATCCATGTTCATCAGGGATATTGGTCTGTAATTCTTTTTGATGGGGTCTTTGTCTGGTTTTGGGATCAAGGTAATGCTGGCCTCATAAAATGAGTTTGGAAGTTTTCCTTCCATTTCTATCTTTTGGAACAGTTTCAGAAGAATAGGTATTAATTCTTCTTGAAATGTTTGGTAGAATTCCCCTGGGAAGCCATCTGGCCCTGGGCTTTTGTTTGTTGGGAGATTTTTGATGACTGCTTCAATTTCCTTAGTGGTTATAGGTCTGTTCAGGTTTTCTATTTCATCCTGGTTCAGTTTTGGTAGTTGATACATCTCTAGGAATGCATCCATTTCTTCCAGATTATCTAATTTGCTGGCATAGAGTTGCTCATAATATGTTCTTATAACTGTTTGTATTTCTTTGGAGTTGGTTGTGATCTCTCCTCTTTCATTCATGATTTTGTTGATTTGGGTCATTTCTCTTCTCTTTTTGATAAGTCTGGCCAGGGGTTTATCAATCTTGTTAATTCTTTCAAAGAATCAGCTCCTAGTTTCGTTGATCTGTTCTACTGTTCTTTTAGTTTCTATTTCATTGATTTCTGCTCTGATCTTTATTATTTCTCTTCTCCTGCTGGGTTTAGGCTTTATTTGCTGTTCCTTCTCCAGCTCCTTTAGGTGTAGGGTTAGGTTGTGTACTTGAGACCTTTCTTGTTTCTTGAGAAAGGCTTGTATTGCTATATACTTTCCTCTTAGGACTGCCTTTGCTGCATCCCAAAAATTTTGAATAGTTGTGTTTTCATTTTCATTGGTTTCCATGTATTTTTTTAATTCTTCTTTAATTTCCTGGTTGACCCATTCATTCTTCAGTAGGATGCTCTTTAGCCTCCATGTATTTGAGTTCTTTCTGACTTTCCTCTTGTGATTGAGTTCTAGTTTCAAAGCATTGTGGTCTGAAAATAGGCAGGGAATGATCCCAATCTTTTGGTAACGGTTGAGTCCTGATTTATGACCTAGGATGTGATCGATTCTGGAGAATGTTCCATGGGCACTAGAGAAGAATGTGTACTCCGTTGCTTTGGGATGGAATGTTCTGAATACATCTGTGAAGTCCATTTGGTCCAGTGTGTCATTTAAAGTCTTTATTTCCTTGTTGATCTTTTGCTTAGACAATCTGTCCATTTCAGTGAGGGGGGTGTTAAAGTCCCCCACTATGATTGTATTGTTGTCGATGTGTTTCTTTGCTTTTGTTATTAATTGGCTTATATAATTGGCTGCTCCCATGTTAGGGGCATAGATATTTACAATTGTTAGATCTTCTTGTTGGATAGATCCTTTAAGTAGGATATAATGTCCTTCCTCATCTCTTATTACTGTCTTTGGTTTAAAATCTAATTTGTCTGATATAAGGATTGCCACCCCAGCTTTCTTTTGGTGTCCATTAGCATGGTAAATGGTTTTCCACCCCCTCACTTTCAATCTGAGGGTGTCTTTGGTTCTAAAATGAGTCTCTTGCAGACAGCATATCGATGGGTCTTGTTTTTTAATCCAGTCTGATAGCCTGTGTCTTTTGATTGGGGCATTTAGCCCATTTACATTCAGGGTAACTACTGAAAGATAGGAATTTAGTGCCATTGTATTGCCTGTAAGGTGACTGTTACCGTATATTGTCTGTGTTCCTTTCTGGTCTATGTTGCTTTTAGGCTCTCTCTTTGCTTAGAGGACCCCTTTCAAGATTTCCTGTAGGGCTGGTTTTGTGTTTGCAAATTCCTTTAGTTTTTGTTTGTCCTGGAAGCTTTTTATCTCTCCTTCAATTTTCAATGACAGCCTAGCTGGATAGAGTATTCTTGGCTGCATATTTTTCTCATTTAGTGCTCTGAATATATCCTGCCAGTCCTTTCTGGCCTGCCAGGTCTCTGTGGATAGGTCTGTTGCCAATCTAATGTTTCTACCCTTGTAGGTTACATATCTCTTCTCCCGAGCTGCTTTCAGGATTTTCTCTTTGTCTATGAGACTCATAATTTTTACTATTAGATGTCGGGGGTGTTGACCTATTTTTATTGATTTTGAGAGGGGTTCTCTGTGCTTCCTGGGTTTTCATGCCTGTTTCCTTCCCCAAATTAGGGAAGTTCTCTGCTATAATTTGCTCCATTATACCTTCTGCCCCTCTCTCTCTTTCTTCTTCTTCTGGGATCCCAATTATTCTAATGTTGTTTCATCTTATGGTATTGCTTATCTCTCGAATTCTGCCCTCGTGATCCAGTAGTTGTTTATCTCTCTTTTTCTCAGCTTCTTTATTTTCCATCATTTCATCTTCTATATTACTGATTCTCTCTTCTGCCTCATTTATTCTAGCAGTTAGCGCCCCCATTTTTGATTGCACCTCATTAATAGCCTTTTTGATTTCTACTTGGTTGGATTTTAGTTCTTTTACTTCTCCAGAAAGGGTTTCTCTAATAACTTCCATATTATTTTCAAGCCCAGCTAGTATCTTTAAAGTGATGATTCTGAACTCTAGATCTGACATTGTACTAATGTCCATATTGAGTAGGTCCCTGGCAGTCGGTACTACCTCTTGTTCTTTTTGTTGAGGTGACTTTTTCCGTCTTGTCATTTTGTGCAGAGGAGAATAGATGAATGAGAGAACAAAATGCTAGCAGAGTAACAACGTCCCCAGAAAATATACTCTAAACAAATCAGAAAAGACCTGGAGCAGTGGGAAAAGAAAGGGAAAGAGAGAAAAAAGAAAAAGAAAAAGATAAAGATAAAAACAAAAACAAACAAAACAAAACAACAACAACAACAAAAAAACCAGAATGTGATCAAATATGATCAGGCTGGTATATAGATCAGTGCCACACACTAGATTTGGGGTGTATTTTGGTCTTTTAGAAGAAAGTGCCTCCCAAAATTTTAAAGAGAGAAAAACTTATATATGTACAAAAATAAGGGTTGATATGATGAAGGGATGGAATATGACTGTAAAGATGGAAATTATAAAAAATTTTATAGAAGGAATTGATAAGAAGTTGTTTGAAAAAAGAAAGAAGAGGATTTAAAAAAAGAAAAAAAAAAGGGAGAGGATGTGATCAGGCAGGGGAATAGAAAACACCATATACTAGAGATTTAGGGTATATTTTAATCTGTTAGAAGAAACTATCTCAAAATTTTAAAGAGAGAACAACTTATATATATAAGCCAAAAATACGGGTAACTACTATGAAGGGATAGAATATGACTCTAAAAATGAAAAATAAAAATGTTTTTTTTAAAAAAAGAATTGATAAGATGTTGATTGAAAAAGGGAAAAAGAAAAATTCAAAAAGAAAAAAAAAGACAGTTAAAAAAATTAACTTTGAAAGACTAAAGAATCCTGGTAAAAAAGCCATGAATTCTATGTGCAGTATTCCCCTAGCGCTGGAGTTCTGCTGTTCTCATTGATCGGTAAACTTGGTCTTGGCTGGCTGTTCTCGCTGATCTTCTGGGGAGGGGCCTGTTGCCGTGGTTTCCAAATGTCTCTGCCGGAGGCGGAATTGCCCCGCCCTTGCCCCCTCCTGGCTAAGTAATCTGCTCAGGTTTGCTCTCCGGGGCTTTTGTTCCCTGCGAGCTTTCCGTACAGCTTTGGAGGCGGAGAGTGAAAATGGCGGCCTCCCAATCTCTGCCCCGGAGGAGCCGAGAACTTGGGGCCCTGCTCCTCAGTGAGCCCCCAGAGAAAAGCCGTCAGTCACTCCCGTCTCCCCGGTCTCCAGCCGCACTCTGTGCTCACCCGGCCTGTGACCGCGCGTTTCTATCTCTGGCACCCGACCCCGAGTGGAGTCTCCAAACCCAGCAGATCCCTGCGGTGCACTCCCGCGCAGCTCCTCCCAGGGGAGGAAGGTGAGTCTCCCTGGATCTGCCGCTTGTTGGGTCCCTGCTGGAGGAGCAGGGGCCCGACTGTGCCGCGGATCACGGTTTATGGCAACCCCGAGCTGAGAGCCCACGCCTGGGCTCCGCCTCTGCAGCCGGCTTCCCTGCTCATTACCTGGGAGCTCTGCCGCACTCAGGCACCCCCGGTCTTTCTGTGACTCTGAGGGTCCTGAGACCACACTGTCCCGGAGGGTTCCACCCCCCGCTTAGCCACCAGAGTGACGTTCCTCGGCGGAGCAGACTTTTAAAAGTTCGATTTTGTGCTCCGCGGCTCTATCACTTGCCAGAAGCGGCCGCCGGAGGCCCCTCCCCTGCCGTCTATCCTCCCGAATATCGCCTTGGATTCACTTCTCCACACGTCCTACCTTCCAGAAAGTGGTCGCTTTTCTGATGAGAGAGTTGTTGCTATTCTTTTCTTCGATCTCCTGTTGAGTTTGTAGGTGTTCAGAATGGTTTGACCCCTATCCAGCTGAATTCCTGAGAGGAGACGAAATCCAGGTCTCCTACTCCTCCGCCATCTTGCTCCGCCCCCCTAAAGTACTTTATTTTCAAATCAAATCTAAATCAGCCAAATAAGTAGAGAAACAGGCACAAAGCCAAATAATTAAACTAAAAGCAAAGGATTTGGATTTGTTCTTCATGTATTTTAGGACAAATTATAATTTAGTAAAGAAAAAAAGCAACATTTGAAAAGTGATCTCATGTTCATCTCACACTGCAAGAGCAGATATAGTCTTTGACACTATTATTCCCTAAGAGTATGTAAGAAAGCATAAATATATAGTAACTGGGACATGTCTCCATAGTATGTTATCTAAAAATTTTAATAGTATATTATTTAAAATTTTTAATGCTCTGAAATTTCACTTCGAATATTAGATGAAAAAGATGGAATTTTTAAAAATATTAGAGACATCAAATTGTGTCACATTAAATTGTTCTCATGCATAGCCATATGGTTATTCTTTGATTCCTTTATTACTCTACTATAAGGATCATTTACATAAACTCCGTTTTCAACCCAATGTTCCAGAACACATCTTTTTGATTTTTGTGTTTTTTTCCCCCTCTATGTTTATAAATGCATTCTTTCTTTTGATCATTTATTCAACAAATGTTACTGAATACCTACTGGGAGCCAAACAGGATGCTAAGTACTGGTCCTGCAGTGGTATGCTAAAATAGGGACTGTTTGTGAACTCGTGCAAATAAATTAATTCTAATAGGAGAGAGATTAAGAAAATAGCCACACAAATGAGAAATTAAGAATTGCAGTAAGTGCCATGAAGGAAAACCATATGATTCAATGAAAACATTAGAAAAATGTCTCAGTATAGGAATTTGGTTATAAATGGAGTAAAACTGGCATTTACTAGTGTCAGTCACCAGTATATTCCTCTGTGGCTTGTGTAGAGAAAGGTCCTGAGAACAGGAGGAAATTGTTACAAACCTTAGGGTTCATTGCAGGTAAGAGAGGCACAGTGTAGAAACACTGTTCCCCTCCTTCCCCACCAAACAAGAAGTTTAAGCAGGCAGAGAAGGCACCCTCCAGAAACACCTGAAAGAAGAAAATATTATCAATATACTCAAAATGTTTCCTTCCATCTGGTAGTCACATTACTTATGAAAGGATCAGAATTCAGTTTAGTTTGGGTTTTTGTTTGTTTTTTAACCCAAAGGGGAAGAAGATCGTTTTCAACATACCCCTTGTATGGAACTCTGAATTTAAATGTGTGAACATGAGAGTTGAATACATGCTTATTTTCAAAAGCTTTGCAGTTTTTTGTTGATGTATAAATGACATAGAGTATCCTATTGGTTTTAGGTATATATCAGGTGATTTGATCTTTTTATACATTACAAAACGATCCCCACAATAAGTCTAGTTACCATCTGTCACCATACAAAATTATGACGATATTATTGACTACATCCCTATGGCTTATTTATAACTAGAAGTTTGTATCTCTTAATCACCTTTACCTATTTCATCTACCCCAAACCCTTCCCCACTCTGGTAATCAATAGTTTGTTCCCTGTATTTATGAGTCTGTTTCTGTTTTGTTTTTTAGTTTGCGCATATAAGAGAAGACAGTATTTGTCTTTCTCTATTTTACTTAGCATTATACCCTCTAGGTTCATCAATGTTGTCGCAAGTGGCAAGATTTCCTTCTTTGTTTTATGGCTGAGTAATATTCCATTGTATATATATTACATCTTTATCTATGAATGGAACACCTAGGTGGCTTCCATATTTGTAAATAATGCTGCAATGAACACAGGAATGCATATATCTCTTCAAATTGGTGTTTTTGTTTTCGGGTAAACATCTAGAAGTAGAATTGCTGGATTGTATGGTATTTCTATTAATAATTTTTTGAGGAACCTCCATAGTGGTTTCCCATAGTGGCTGTGCCAATTTACTTTCTCAACAACAGTGCATGAGGATGGTTATCTTTTCTCCACATCCTTGCCAACACTTGTTATTTTTTGTCTTTTTGATAATAGCAAATCTGGCATGTATGAGTTGATATATCACTGTGGTTTTAATTTGCATTTCCCTGATGATAGTGATGTTGAACATCTTTTCTTTTGCCTGTTGGCAATATGTATGTCTTCTTTGGAAAAATGTTTTTTCAGTTCCTCTGTTCATTTTTTAATTGGATTTTTTTATATTAAGTTATGTAAGTTCTTTATATATATATTTTGGATATTAACCCCTTATCAAAGATATCAATTGCAAATATCTTCTATTTCAGTAGGTTGCCTTTTCATTTTGTTGATGGTTTCCTTCACTATGCAAAAGCTTTTCAATTTGATGTAATTCCATTTCTTTATTTTATCTTTTGTTGCCCTTGCCTTACACTGGTCCAAAAATATATTACTAAGACTGATGTTGAAGAGCTTATTGCCTATATTTTCTTCTAGAAGTTTTATGGTTTCAAGTCTTTAATCCATTTTGAATTTATTTTTTATATAGTTTAAAGTAGTCATCCAGTTTCGTTCTTTTGCATACGGCTGTCCAACTTTTCCAACACCATTTATTGGAGACTCTCTCTTCCTCATTGTATATTCTTGCCTCCTCTGTCATTGATTGACAATATAAGCATGGGTTTATATCTGGGCTCCCTATTCTAAATGCTTTCCAAGTTTGATAAGTGTTGGCATGATGCTCTGTTCTGTTCCAGGAGATTATGTGGTCATGTCTGTCTACTTTGACCTGAGCAGAAGGATGGGATACTTCACCATCCAGACCTACATCCCCTGCACACTCATTGTTGTCCTATCCTGGGTATCTTTCTGGATCAATAAGGATGCTGTTCCAGCCAGAACTTCTTTAGGTGAGACACGTTTCTTTTTCTTTTAGTGTTCCAAGATAAGTATCCGGTATCAGTAATCTTTATTCCCCTTTCTAAGTTGATTTGCTGTTAATTCAGTCAGCAATTACATAGAAATGCCATTATTTTATTTTAAAGAAAACTAGCATATTTAAAAAAAGGTGTTTAAAAGATTTTCAGTTCTAGTTTTCCTTAATTACCTCAATTCACTTTCTTTAGTGAATTCTCTTAAAAAATTTAAGTTTGACTAGAAAAAAAACAAACTTCTAATTTCAGTAGATTTTGTTTTGGTCTCTGGGCAGTTATTTGCGGAGCTGCTCACACAAGCTCATGAGAGCTGGTTGTGTTTATTCTTTCCAAATGTATTGAGAGATGTCACATTGGTAGATTGAAGTCAGCCAAGGTGAAAGTATTAACGTCATAGAAATCGGCAAACACTAAAAATCAGGACTGCCTTTTTTCCCCTAGAGTCAACTGTTACACATTTACCAGCACATGACTGGCTATTAATTCCAACATCCATAATTATCATAATGACATTTGAAGATGTACATACACAGCAATTGGCTCTAACCATTGAAAATATTTTTGGAAAAATACCTGTGACATTTTGGGAATACAGCCCCTCCCCACCTCAAACGCATACACTTTTAAGATTATTTGCATCTTTCTTGATGTATTATATATAGAGATGTTTATATTTTCACATTTTTTTCTCATGTGAGGAATAAGGTTCAAATAGATTATTACAAAGCCACAGACTCACAAGGACGTTGGAGTCTAGGTCCATGAATGTTAAGTAGTTAACTAAGAATTAAGCTGTTGAAAGATGAATTATACAATCACAGTCCTCTTTTATCAGCTATGTGAAAACTAGGACCACATCTCTTGCCTGCTCTTGACTAGTGAGTAAATATAATTGTAGTAGTTAAGAGCTCCGGTTTTAAAACCCAATAAATCTGGATTTCATCCCACATGTATAGTATGGCTTGGAAATGCTCTTTAGTTTCTGTAAATCATATTTTCCTCAAATGTGAGACATATATCATTTTCTGTAGGGTTTTATTAGATTAATCTAGGTTAGGTACAGAAAATACTTAAGAAAATAAGGTATTCCACACATGGACGAAACATACTAAAGCATTAGAAATGTTAGCAACTACAGTTGACCCTTGAAATATGTGGGGGTTAGGGGTTCTAACTTCACCTGAGCAGTCAAAAATCCACATATAACTTTTAACTACCCCCAAACCAATAGCCTGTTGTTGCCTGGAAGCCTTCCCAGTAACACATATATTGTATGTCACATGTATTATGTACTGTATTCTTACAATAAAGTAAAGTAGAGAAAAGCAAATGTTATTAAAAAACTGATAAGGAAGAGAAAATACATTGTACTGTGCTTTATTTGTTGAAAAAATCTGCATATAAGTGGACCCATGTAATTCAAACCCATGTAGTTCAAGGGTCAACTATATATCATTTTCTGACAAAATGCTCTGTACCAGGTTATTAAAACTGAGGGCAAAAGAGATTACTGGGAAGAAGACATCATTTGCATGTTTGTCCTCTTCCAAACCTAATTTAGTCTCCCATCTGTTTCAAAATAATTTTGTTTGGACTTTTCTGTTATATGCGGTACATTGTTACAAGTCCTATTCAACACTTAGAATATCTTGTTTACTTCTACCAGCTGAAATAAACCCAAAGTATGTCGAGCCTATTACTTTAGGACTGTTGTCACTGTGAGTAGAATGTATTGCCTTATATGCTTACATGTCTGTCTCTCACATCAGAATGTAGATGTTTTTTCATTCCCAGTATAGTGCCTGGCCCATAGCTGGTTCTTCATTGATTATTCAAGTAATGTATGCTCTTATGAATGGATGGAACAAATGCATTAATACATTCCAATATACCAATACCAAAAATATTTTAAGAAAAAGATTTCAAATCAATCTCTTCTCTTGAAGTCCAGACTTCTTTTGGTCAAACTCCTCTTAAGGCCACTTTGGTAATTCATTTCATCCAGTCATTAAATGAGCCCTTACTGGCCAAAACTGCTGTAGGAGAAGGGATCAAGGTGAGTGAGCTAAAGAATGAGGAATGAGAGAGAGGCCCCTGAACAAATAACAGGTATGTGCTCCTATATGTTGATCTTTGACTATAAGTCACGCCTATTTAATATAGTCCCCATGACTTTTCTACCCTTCACAACTACTTACAGAAGTTACAGTGATAATAAAAATTATTAACACATTTTGGTAGGGCTAAGGAAGCAGAGGTGCTGCAAGGTTAAATGACATTCACAAGGTCACACCCCCAGCAGATAGTCTATCTGCACCTTGGCTAATGGGGCTTAGAGTTGTTCTGTGTGTGAGGCTTTGTTGAAGGCCAGTTGTGGGGAAAGGTGGGCAGGAGAGACAGTTTCTCTGTGTTAACTTTGCTTTCTCAATTCTCTAGATCAGTGCTTCTTAAATTCAACTGCACATTTATATCACTAGGATGCCTTTACATGTATAGCTGCCTCAGTCCAATCACAGAAGATGCTTATTTAAATTTTGAGAGCTTGGCCTGCATGTCAGGATTAAAAAAAAAAAAATTCCCCAGGTGATTCTAACATGTGATCACATTACCTTTTTCAGTGTTTACAATCAAGCATTAAACCAGATGACCCTAAACACCTGTGGACCTAAAGTTTATTGTCACAGAATAGTTAAAGCCAAGTTGTTGGATGAGTGAGATAAATATACCTATACGGCTCAGACTCTTTCTGAGCTCAGACCACAAGAGCATGGGAAGCAGTCATTTTGGGGCTTACAACACTTGAATGTAGTTTGGCACACAGGTGGTAGCTGGTAAGCCTTAATCATGGTTCAATGTCGACGGATGAAACAATAAAAACACCAGTTTGTATTTTTCACACGAGTAATCTGAGGTGAGGTAGCATGCCTGAAGAGCTTACATGATGCCAAGACTGGAGGAATTGATAAAAGCTATGGATATCTTTTCATCTATCCCAAGTAAGCCTAATCCTTTGCTTAGCAAAACTGGACTTTAAAAACCACCCCCAGCTATCTTGTTGTTGGTGGGTGGATCAGTTAAAACTACCACTCATCTCCCACCCACTGTTCTCTTCCCCGCGGATCCAACCAGAAACCTGAAAATATCATGAAGTGGTTCTTCAGGAGTCTTCCTTTACATTACATGGCTGTGATGAACTTCCATGTAGCCTAAATAACATCTTCCTAACTTGCTAGATAAGTTTTTAAGTTACATGTTAGATCAGATTTTCTTAAGTGAAATTGTCTATGGTATCTGCTGTAAATTATGACATTTTCACTCCTCCATAGGTCAAGTGTGGCTTGAGGCCTGAATGTGAAGTGAAGGCCAAGGTTCCCCCCATACGCAAATAATGAATCATTGGACACCACATCAAAAACTAATGATGTACTGTATGGTGACTAACATTAAAAAAAATTACCCTCCTTAAAAGTGATATATCATCAGCTGAATAATACATGATGAGAATTCCTAGGGGCTATTGTTTGTTTGTTTATATATAATAAAATTACAAATTTAAGTAATCAAAAATAAATTCTCCCCCCCAAAATATATCAACTGTAATTATGTATAGTCAAGAACTTCTACATGAATTATTGCATGGACAACTTGAGTGAAGTTTTTTTAATTTGAGAAGCAGACTGTTCTTCTCTAAAATAAATAGCTTATATTTATTGATATTTTACTAGGAATTGCAGTTAATGAACATTACTTAATCTTCACAAGAACACTATGAGCTATGACCCTCCCACGCCACCCTAGTTTGTAGATGAGAAACTTGACCATTGCTAAGGTTCTATCATGACAATATGGAAGACCCACAGTCCACATCATCCTGAATTAGGAAAATACACTAGCTCCCAAGTGTCTGGTGCTTCATGCTGCATATTAGGTACATATTCATAGAGAGGGAATATAACAATGTGGGTCAGAGCACAGCATTTTAAGTTAGACTTTGTAGGCTTGTATCTCATCTTTCTCACTTTCTACCTTGGACAAATTCTTTATTCTTTCTGTGCTCAAGTTTTTTTCACCTGCAGAAAAAGGATAACAGTGATAATCCTCATTGTGAGGATTTTGTGGGATAATATATAAAGTACTTGAGGCAGTACCTGGTCAAAGAAAGAGATCCACTAAATGTTAGCTGTTGTTATGTACAGTTAAAATTCTATCCCACAGGCCATCAATGTGGATTCCTATTTTCAGATGTAGCATGAGTCTCTCTGACCTATCATATATACATTATTCATTGATTGCTCCATTTATGCATTCAAAAGGGTATTTATTGAGTCCCAGCACTATACTTGTCTTATGAAGTCACAAAGGACATTAAGATAGAGGTCCTTTCTGTTGTCACATAATATACAGATTACAAAGGGAGATGGGCTATTCCCTAATAATAATATAGGAAAGAGTTTATGATTGTAGTGTGTGTGTGTATACCATATAATATTTATCCATTCATCTATCAGTGGATACGTCGGTTCCTTCTATATCTTGGCTATTCTAAATGCTACTGCAATAACCATAGGGGTGCATATAACTTTTGAATTGTTTTTGGGTTTTCGTTTTCTTCAGGTAAATACCCAGAAGTGGAATTACTGGATCATACAGTATTTTCTATTTTTTGTTTTTCGAAGAACCTCCATACTGTTTTCCAGAGTGGCTACACCCATTTACACTTCTAACAACAGTGTACCAGGGCTCCCTTATCTCCACATCCTTGCCACAACGGTCATTTCTCATCTTTTTGATACTAGCCATTCTGACAGGTGTGAGGTGATACTGTTTTGATTTACATTCCCCTAATTATGAGAGATGCTGAGCATCTTTTCATGAGTCTCTTGGCTATTTCTCTGAGTCTTCTCTGGAAAAATGTCTATTCAGGTGTTCTGCCCAATTTTTATTTGGTTATTTATTATTATTATTTTTTGGTGTTGAGTTGTAGGAGTTCTTTATCTATTTTGGATATTAACCCCTTATCAGATAAGTCATTTGCAAATATCTTCCTCCATTCAGTAGATTGTCTTTTTGTTTTGTTGATAGTTTCCTTTGCTATGCAAAAAGCTCTTTAGTTTTATATAGTTCCAATTATTTATTTTTGCTTATGTTTTCCTTAGCTGGCGAGACATATTCAGAAAAAATATTGCAAAGGCCGAGGTCCATGAGTTTACTAGCTCTGCTTTCTTTTAGGAGTTTTATGGTTTCAGATCTTACATTTAGGTCTTTAATCCATTTGGAGTTAATTTTTGTATATAAGAAACTGAACCAGTTTCATTCTTTCTCATGTAGCTGTCCAGTTTTTCCAACAGCATTTACTGAAGAGACTTTTTTCCCCCATTGCATATTCTTGCCTCCTTTCTTGTAGATTAATTTACCACACAAGCATGGACTTATTTTTGGGCTTTTTATTCCGATCCATTGATTTACATGTCTGTTTTTCTGCCAGTACCATACCATTTTATTACTATAGCTTTCTGGAATAGTTTCAAATGGGATTGTGATAACTCCAGTTTTGTCCTTAAGATTACTTTGGCAATTAAAGGGTCTTTTATGGTTCCATACAAATTTTAGGATTGCAATAAATGCTATTGGTATTTTGATAGAGATTGTACTGAATCTGTAGATTACTTTGGATAATATGGACATTTTAACAATATTAATTCTTCCAAATCATGAGCATGGTATATATTTCCATTTATTTATGTTGTCTTCCATTTCTTATCATTTTCAGAGTACAGGTCTTTTACTTCCTTGGTTAAATGTATTGCTTAGTATTTTATTCTTTTTGATGAAATTGCAGATAGGATTGTTTTTGTAATCTCTCTATTTCATTTTTAATGTATAGAAACACAACAGATTTCTGTATATTGATTTTGCATCCTACAATTTCACTGAATTCATTTATTCATTCCAACAGTTTTTTGGTGGATTCTTTAGGGTTTTTTATATATTTGTATCATGTCATCTGCAAATAGTAGCAGCTTTACCTATTCCTTACCAGTTCAGATGTCATTTATTTATTTATTTTTTGTCTGATTGCTGCAGCTATGTTGAATAAAAGGGGTGAGGGTGGACTTCCTTATCTTGTCCTGATCTTAGAGGAAAAGTTTTCAGCTTTTCACCATTGGAGTATGATGTTGGTTGTGGGTTTTTCATATATGCCCTTTATTTTGTTGAGGTCCGTTCCTTCTATACCCCCTTTGTTGAGAGCTTATATCATAAATGGATTTTGAATTCTGTGCAATGCCTTTCTGCCTCTATAGAGATGTTCATATCATTTTTATCTTTCATTTTGTTAATGTAGTGTAAAATAGATTGATTTACATATATTGAACCATCCTTGCATCCCTGGAATAAATCTCACTTAATAGTGTTGAATGATCATTTTAATGTATTGTTGAATTCAGTTTGCTAATATTTTATTGAGAATTTTTGCATCTATATTCATCAGGGATATTAGTCTGCAATTCGCTGTCTCTTTGTAGTGTCTTTTTTCTGGTTTTGGTATGAGGGCAATGCTGGCCTCATAAAATGAATTTGGAAGCATTCCTTTCTTTCTGTTCCATTTTTTGAGTAGTTTGAGAGAGAGAGGTATTAACTCTTCTTTCAATGTTTGGTAGAATTCATCTGTGAAGCCATCTGGTCTTGGGCTTTTGTTCGTTGGGAGTTTTTTGAATACCACTTCAATTTCATTACTAGTAATTGGTCTGTTCAGTTTTTAATTTCTTCCTGATTCAGTCTTAGGTGACTATATAGTTCTATGAATTTATCCATTTCTTCTAGGTTGTCCAATTTTTGGCATAAAATTTTTTATATATATATTTTTTAAAGATTTTATTTGACAGAGACACAGGGAGAAAGGGAACACAAGCAGGGGGAGTGGGAGAAGCAGGCTTCCCACAGAGCAGGGAGCCCGATGCGGGGCTCCATCCCAGGACCCTGGGATCATGACCTCAGCCGAAGGCAGATGCTTAATGACTGAGCTACCCAGGTGCCCCTATATTGTTATTTTTTATAGTTCTGTTTTGTCACTTATAACTTCTTTCATTTCTGATTTTGAGTCCTTTATTTTTTTCTTGATTAATATTACTAAAGAATTATCAATTTTATCTTTTAAAAGAACAGGCTTTTAGTTTCATCTTTTCTTTTTTAGTCTCTATTTCATTTATTTCCAAACTGATCTTTATTATTCCTTCCTCCTACTAACTTTAGGCTTTGTTCTTTTTCTAGTTCTTTGAGGTGTAAGGTTAGATCTGAGATTGTTAGGTTTGAGATATTCTTTTGTTTCTTGAGGTGGACCTGTATTGCTATAAACTTCCTGTATCCCAAAGATTCTAGAACTATAGGATAGCCATTTTCATTTGTCTCCACATATTTTTTAAAGATTTTATTTATTTATTTGAGAGAGAGAGAGAGAATGAGTGGTGGGGCAGGGCAGAGGGAGAGGGAGCAGCAGACTCCCCGCTGAGCAGGGACCCCCCCCTCCCCCAACACAGGGCTCAATCCCAGGACCATGAGCTAAGCTGAAGGCAGACACTTAAACAACAGAGCCACCCAAGCATCCCACCACATATTTTTTTTATTTCCTCTTTGATTTCTTCTTTGACCCATTTGTTCTTTAGTAGTATGCATTTTACACTCCATATCTTTGTGTTTCTTCCAATTTTTTTCCTGTAATTGATGCCTAGTTTCATACTGTTGTGGTTGGAAATGATTTCAGTCTTGTTAAATTTATTGAGACTTGTTTGGTGGCCTAACATGGGCTCTATCCTAGAGAATGTTCCATGTTCCCTTGAAAAAGGATGTGTATTCTGCTAGTTTTAAATGGAATTTTCTGTATAGATCTGTGAAGTCCATCTGGTCTAATATGTCACTTGAAGCCACTGTTTCTCCACTGATTTTCTGTCTGGATATTCTATCCATTGGTGTAAATGGGCTGTTTAAGTTGCCTACTATTATTGGATTACTGACACATTTCTCCCTTTTTGTCCGTTAATATTTGCTTTATATGTTTAGGTGCTCCTATGTTGGGTATGGAGATATTTACAAATGTTACGTCTTCTTATTGTATTGGTCTTTTTATCATTATCTTTGTCTCTTGTTACAGCCTTTGCTTTAAAGTCTATTTTGTCTAAGTATTGCTACCCAGCTTTTTTTCTTTCATTTGCATGGAATATATTTTTCCATCCCTTTACTTTCAGTCTGTATGTGTCTTTAGGTCTGAAGTATTCTCTTGTAGGGCAGCATATAGATGGGTCTAGTTTTTTTTAATCTATTCACTCTATGTCTTTTGATTGAAGCATTTAGTCCATTTATAAGGTAATTACCAATAGATATGTATTGCCATTTTTAAAATTGTTTTCTGGTTGTTTTATAGTTCTTTTTCCTTCCTATATTCTTTTGCTCTCTTCCCTTACAGTTTGAGAACTCTCTTTAGTGTTATGCTTCAATTACTCTCACTTTATTTTGGGGGGGTATGTATTATAATTTTTTGGTTTGTGGTTATCATGTGGTTCATATATAATATCCTAAGTATATAGCCATCTATATTAAGTTGGTGATTGCTTAAGTTCAAACATATTCTAAAAGCACTAAATTTTTACGCTCCATGTTTATGTATAATGCCATATTTTAATCTTTTTATGTATTCCTTGACTAATTTTTGTAGCTATAATCAATTATACTAATTTTGCATTTTAGCCTTCATACTAGCTAAATAAGTGATTAATTTGCTACCATTAATGTATGTTTGCTTTTACCACTGAGATTTTTTCCTGCCATAATTTTCTTATTTCTAGTTATGACCTTTTATTTTCCACTTGAAGTCTCTTTCACATTTCTTGTAAGGCCAGTTTAGTGGCGATGAACTCCTGTAACGTTTGTCTGGGAAACTTCTTCTCTCTCTTTCAATTCTGAATGATAGCCTTGACAGGTGGAGCATTTTTGCTTGTAGGTTCTTTCCTTTTAGCACTTTGAATATCATGCAACTCCCTTCTGACCTGCAAAAAGTCTCTGCTGTAAAAAAAAAAAATAATCAGCTGATAGCCCTAGAGGGTTTTCCCTTTTATGTAATTGTTGGTCCCTCTCCTGCTGCTTTTAAGATTATCTTTAAATCTTAGTGTGGACCTCCTTAGGTTTAACTTGTTAGGGGCTTTCTGACCTGGATGTCTGTTTTCTTTTCCAGGTTAGGGATGTTTTTATATTTTTGGTTCTGACTGGTTATTTATTTTTTCTGTTTCTTCTGAGTTCATTCACTCACCTCTCAAGTTCTGTATCTTTGTGACCATTACTTTCAACTCTTTGTCAGGTAGTTTGCTTATTTCCATTTTGTTTAGCTCTTTTTCTGTGGTTTTGGGGTTTTTTTTGTTTGTTGGAATATACTCCTATGTCTCCTCATTTTGTCTCTATGTTTTTATTTATCAGGTAGGTCAGCTATATCTCCTGATCTTGAAAGTAGTGGCCTTACGTTGAAGGCATCCTGTGGTGCCCTGTAGTACAATCCCCTCCTGGTCACCAGAACCAGGTGCTCCAGGGATGTCCCTTGTGTAGGCTGTGTGCACTGTCCTGCTGTGGCAGTGACTGCTGTGGGCACAGTGGTGGGTAGGGACTGCCCCTAGTACAGTGAGCTTAAGAGGCCTGGTTACAGCTACTATGGACATGCTGGTGTGTGGGGTTAGCTCCCCAGTCCCTAGGGCAGGGTTTTCTTTGGAGGGACACTGATTCCGGCAAGGGCCGCCTGCCAGGTGTTGTGGGGCAGTAGTCTCTTTGAGGGGTTGCTGTTCCCAACTGAGGTTACCTGGCCAGTTATGGCAGGACAGGAGTCCCTTTGGAGGGGGCTGGAGAGGGTGGATTATGTAAATGGATCTGTTGAGGAATGATGGGGTGGGGCAAGTGCTGCTAGCAAGTAGAGAGTTTCAGAACTGGCTTTTGCAAGCATATAGCCATCCAGGCTGAAGTAGGGTAAGAAAAATGGTGCCCATCAGCACTTCTGTTCCTGGAGAAAGCTTCTGCAGATTCTTGCCCCCTGACACCAGTTCAAAAAATCTCCTTCTTGTATAACCCAGGCACTTATCAAACTGGTTCTTCTGTGCTGGAATACATGGTGAGTAGTATAGCATGCTGGCTCTTTAATTAAAAGTGGAGACTTGGGGGCGCCTGGGTGGCTCAGTTGGTTAAGCGACTGCCTTTGGCTCAGGTCATGATCCTGGAGTTCCGCATCGGGCTCCCTGCTCAGCAGGGAGTCTGCTTCTCCCTCTGACCCTCCTCCCTCTCATGCTCTCTGTCTCTCATTCTCTCTCTCGCAAATACATAAAAAAATCTTAAAAAAAAAAGTGGAGACTTGGTTTCCTCTGACCTTTCTGGCTCTCCTGGAGTTAAGCCCTGCTGATTTTTAAAGCCAGACATTATCAGTGCAGGCACCCAGGGATGGGGGTGCTCATCCCCTGGTTC
Source organism: Neomonachus schauinslandi (assembly GCF_002201575.2). NCBI lineage: Eukaryota > Metazoa > Chordata > Mammalia > Carnivora > Phocidae > Neomonachus > Neomonachus schauinslandi. Next base: position 99,070,558 of record NC_058409.1, on the reverse strand, counting down.
CTCCATGCTTGTCCTATCCCTCCCACTTCTGGGTAGTCACAACAGTAGTTTGGTTCCTAACCATACCTCTTCCCTCCTACCCTTCTCCCTTCTTGATGTGGCTTTCTTTTTATGACTTTAGCTGTTATAGAATATGTTCTGCCAATCTTCAGGTAATTTTCAGAATGAGTTGCAATATATGTAGTTGTTACACCTTGGTATATCCATGGGGATGGTGACCTCAGGATCCTTCTACCACACCATCTTCTTTCTATATAATATTTTAAAAATTCATTAATCAGAACATGTCACATAGCTCATTTCCTCTATTTGATACCCTTAATGGATTCTCCTTGTACTTTAAATAAAGTGTGAACTCCTTTACATGCTCTGCATGATATAACTTCTGTTATCTCAGCATCACTTTGATACCCTTGCCTCTCCCCAGGTGCTAGGTATTCTAAATTTTTTTAAAAAGATAATGTGTCCCTTCCTCAGTATCTTCCTTTATTTACTCTGCAATTAGTCAGAAGTTGGTGTCTTCTAACTTTTTAAACTTCTCCTTAAATATCACCACCTCAAAGATGTCTTTCCTCAGTATCCCATCTAATTAGGTTTTCACCATCCCTGCTGTTCATCACATAAACCATAATTTGTAATTATACTGTCCTTTGCCCCCTTGATTTATAGTGTTCTGTCACTAAAATATAAGGTACATAGGTCAGGGAAGATGTCTTAGTTTTCAGCATATACTCAGTGTTTGTCATAGTAACTGATACTTGGTAAGCAGGCAATAAATATCTGTGGGCAGAGTGAATGGGTTACAGTTAGTTATGCCTCCTTTCCCATTACTGAGGTTGCTTATCAGAAGTCACAAAACAAATTTGGTCTCAGTAATGACTCAGTTACCCAACTTGCTGATGAGGTCACATGATCTGTTTTACTGTACCTTTCTTCAGGTATCACCACTGTCCTGACAATGACCACCCTCAGCACCATTGCCCGGAAGTCACTCCCCAAGGTCTCCTATGTTACAGCAATGGATCTCTTTGTATCTGTTTGCTTCATCTTTGTCTTCTCTGCTTTGGTGGAATATGGCACCTTGCATTATTTTGTCAGCAACCGGAAACCAAGCAAGGATAAAGACAAAAAGAAGAAAAACCCTGTATGTATCATTTCCCATTGGGATCACTGAAATTTTTACGTAAAGGCCACCTGATTTTGTTTTGGCTTGGGCTCCAAAATGAAAAGAGAATGTATGATTTTGACCAGGCCATAAGAATTTTTACTTGGGAGAGACCTGATTCACTAAGGCATACTCTTATTTTCATTTCATAGGGATTATAAACGTTTCTGAGACATGCATTTATTCTAGGTTTCATTGATTGTCATCTTTCTGCTCCCTACTATAGCATTCTTAAATTATTGGTGTTTTAAATTAACATTTTCATTCAAGGCTTTCCATTAGGAAGCCTGAATGTTCTTGAAGTTTCAAAGATTACCACACTTTTGCAAGTAATTGTGTGTGTTTTACCACAAGAAGATAAAATTGGTTTCATACTTAAAAAGTATCGTTTTTAAATGAAATGGATCATCTATTGTTTGGGCAAGTTACTTAGCCTCCCTGTGTCTTTGTTTTCTCATATATAAAATGAGTATTATAAAAAATATATAACTTAAAGGGCTGCTGTGGTAATGAAGGTAAAAAGCATTACATGGTGCCTTACACATGAAAGTCCTTACCATTAATAGTTGATGATGATGGTTGATGTTGATGATTTATACAGTTACCAACCTGGATTGATTTCAATGATTTGGAAAAAGGTAGGATGACTTCTTCACCTTGTCACCAAACTTTAAATAGAGATGATAAGGCACAAATATACAAGCCTAATATAATTATCCTTTAGTATGGATGTTGAAGAGAGCAAGTAGCTACTCATTTATGCACCTGAGTATAGTGGCTGTCTGGCTTCTAGGAAGCCCCATTGAAGTTAAGGTCTATTCCCTTCTAAGACAGGGGCAAAGGAAGTCACCCTAGCTTCCTGAATTCATGCTTTCCTGGTCGGTCATAAAGGCCATGAAGGCCTTGATATTGGCTAGTGCTCTGACCACCAACTTTGGGGCAACTACATTTTAATGAGGAAATACAGCCGATTCTAGGTTGAATCCTGATCTCCAGGAACACTGGTGAAATTCTACAAATGGCATATATTTATCTGAATATAAGAATCTGTAACAGGTAAAGAAAAATCATTATTCTTGATGATTAATACAAAAAGAATTGCTAATCCTTAATTTCCCAAATATTCACGACGCTTTATGCAGTCCTTTCCTTTCCTGTTTGCCTCTCTATCTTTGCGTTTTTTCTATCCTTATTTTATTTTCCTTACTGTGTTTTTTTTAAATTATTATTTCTCCCCATCCTTCACTTTCCATTACATTTTTCCCCAAGAAGAGGGTTATTACATGCCAGCATTAACAAGGTTTAAACAAGAGTCCTTCGGAAAAAGCTCTTCTGCCCTTTCTAACAGCTCTATCATTGCAGAGGGGATTAAAGAAACTGAAAAAATCAAATTATCTGAAAATTTTATGGATTTCCCTCTTGTAAGCCAATTAGATGATTTATCACAACTAGAAAGAGCCTAAGCTGTGAGTGAGAAGCTGAAATTTCATTTTTCCATTAAATATGCCCTTTGGTTCATTGTGCTAAGACTTACCTAGTAAGGCCTCTTTGATGTTAATTAGAAAATAAAATCACAGTACTTTTATACAGGGAAACCAGGCAGTGGAAAGCTTCCTCACAAGTGAACAACACTGGCTTCTGTAGTTAGATAATTATGGATTAAATTATTGAAATCCCCAAATTCCATTTTCCAAATTTGGGCATAAACTTTATTCCAAGCCCAGAATTGTCCTTCTGTGTTTATAATTTCAGTTCATTTTACTGTTTTTAAAATGTATTTTTAATTTATCATTTTGTCTTTTTCTTTTTTTTTCTTTTAATTAAAAAAAAAATGCAATTCTCTTTTCTGTCTACAAACCCAAAGCTTCTTCGGATGTTTTCCTTCAAGGTATAATGTTTTTGGAATGAAAATTCACTGCATGCAACTGCTGAATTTAATTATTAACGCTTACATGGTGTTTCGATTTTTTTTTTTTTTTTTAGTGAGTAGATATTTAAGCATTCTACGAGAGGTAAGACCTTTGAGATGAAGAAAGTTCTATAGATTTCTAGAGTTGAGTCATCAACCCTACACTAATTTGCAGAGGTTTGACACTATAAAGCTATAAGCTCTAGGACATATCATTAGAAAAGAGGGTTTCTTTAAACATCAAAGTCAAACCTTATCCTCCCTTCTCAGATAAAATTCATTGACTGCACCTACCATATATACTATAAATGCTCTTAAAATGTAACTCAGTAAATCCTAATTCAAAACAGGATTGTTTTTTGATAAGTAACTTTTTATAATCTCCATTGTTCTGAATTTTGAACCTATCAATTCTATAAAACTTTGAAATGCTTTAAGTTAAAACACCCATCCCTTCCATTTAGGATAATCCAGGGGCCTTTTGGCTCTATCATGCAATAATGCAACGATTTCTGATAACTTAGAGACACTAGGGTTCATATTTATAATAAATATCCTAACATTAACTCCTCCGAATTAATCATTGTGATTTATTGTACTTTCATAATTAATAGGGCAGCAAAGATTAAATTATCATTCGATTAATTGGTATTAGTTTCTTCTCAAACAGTAAAAAGGCGGTAGCCTTTTTTTTCCGAATTTTCACCCACATTAGGTAAACATTGCTGACATTCTGAAGCTTCTAGATGCTGAATGGTAGACAAAACACTGTATTTCTTTAAAACATAAGCCATACCATTTGTGGTATAAACTCAGAAAACTATATTTATATATATTTTAACATTTTCTTTTAATAGTGTTTAGTACATTTGCTCAGTGTAATGGGGTTTACTATTTGCCTATAGGTAAGCATGACAAAAAATTTGAGTTCAAAATTGATGCATTTTATTTCTCTGTTCTACTCACATGCAACACCATTAAACGCCTTCATGTAACCAACCTCACATCTAATATTTACTAGAATAAGATTCCATGTAGTTGTTTGATTTAAATCTTTAAACTTTGAGTTCTTTTGGTGTTCAATCTTCTTGCTATAGCTATTAGCTTGATGGTATTATTTTCAGCTGCACTGCTTAAGCTCAAAATTTGAAATCTGCAAATGTGCTCTAAGTTCAATTTTACCATTGTAGATCACGATTTCATAGCAATTCCTGAGTACTCATTTTCAGATTCATCATTCACCTTGGTGACATTGTGGAGACCTAGTCTAGGATTTATGAAGTATAACTAACTCTTCTTCCCTACCCTTGTCTCAGGCCCCTACCATTGATATTCGCCCAAGATCAGCAACCATTCAAATGAACAATGCCACTCACCTTCAAGAGAGAGATGAAGAATATGGGTATGAGTGTCTGGATGGCAAGGACTGTGCCAGTTTCTTCTGCTGTTTTGAAGACTGTCGAACAGGAGCTTGGAGACATGGGAGGATACATATTCGTATTGCCAAAATGGACTCATATGCACGGATCTTCTTCCCCACTGCATTCTGCTTGTTCAATCTGGTTTATTGGGTTTCCTACCTTTACCTGTGAAAGAGGTATGGGTTTTATTGATGTGGGTCTTATTCACTAAATCTCATGGAGAGAAGATGTCCTTTCTAAGTCCACTTAAATAATCCCCTGTGTGGTTTATGGTACTTTTGAATTTGTTTCTATGTTCTAACCTGCTAAATTGTATTAATGTCCTATTGTTTGCCCAACTCTCCTGTGGTAAATGTAATTTGAACTTTAATGTTTGCTGTGTTTCAAACCTGCAAGGCAAAGTGAAATTAGAGCAAGAACACTAGATCTTTTTCAGCTACAATGATTGAAATAGTGGAAGCCGTGACTACTTACCGTGGTGGTGTCCTTAATCAATTCAAAATACAATTAGATGCAAAAGGTCCAAAACTGTACCCTATGTTCATTTGGGGGCAGGTTGTAATAAATTTGGTCCCAGTAGGATATCTCCCTCATTTGAGAAAAATCACAAGTCACTTTAAATATAAGAGCCTAGACTAGAAATCTATTACACCTCTATCCCAAGATAGGAAGAAAATTTCCTCCACATCACATGTACAATGATGTAAATATTTAAATACCGTAGAATGCTTCAAGTTTAATGCATGCATCTCTTTAGAGCCAAAATAAATGGAATGAAGTTAACATCATAAAGCATTGTCTTTTATTCTGTGTCTTTGGGCTATAAAAGAATCATGAATGTAATTATAAGGGTTTGGGTTTGGAATTGGAGGGAGGAATTTTCTCTACCATCTCCCTCACGCATGAAGATTCAAACAGCTTATTTTTTTTTCCATGTAGGACATATTAAAACACTTTAAGTAAAATATAGACTGAATAATTGACATTTGCCACCTCTAAATATGCCCAATTTCATAGAGTATAAAGTAATTGTATGTGCTTGCAGCTACTTTATCTTCCTTTAGGATGATAGATTATAACAGAATTTATTCTCCATCTCAAGATCTGCTTCTAGTGATTGTGAGTGCCTTGTGGGCAAAATCCTTGTAATTTCCTCTTTGGATCCTCAGCACCTTATATAGTGCCTGGCACATAGTTGGTGCTCAACAGGTATGTTTTGAAGTGAACTGGCTTCATATGCTTCTGTGAATCTCTGAGCCAGCTGCAACCAGTGATTCATCTTTTCACATAGGTATTGTCAAATGTTATTTGGTCTTGTGAAAATTAACAGAAGGATCCAAAGACCTTTGCCTAAAATAAATTTTTGATAATGAGCAAAAATAGCCAAAGTCCATACTTTTAAAACAATACTTAAGTCCTATGTTTATGCACAGAAATGGGCCTACTAGGGCATAATTAGAGTTTGTATATTTTTTCCCAGGTTTGGGGATGAGTTAGCTTTGACCCCATCCACAATTCCACTTGAAGACATGACAGGCAAGGGCAGGATTCATACCTGGCTGGTGTTTAGAATGTTGTATTCTATGCTCTGTTAAAAAAAAAAAAAAAAAAAAAGAAAAGAAAAAGTACTGAAGATTAATTTTTAAAGATTGAAAGAACAAATGAATGACTTACATGGAGGTTGAACCTATGACTGTGGCCTCATTCAAGTATGTGATAATCACATGAAGTGGTTGTCCCAGACTTCAAACATGATGAGTTGAGCTCCACCTTCATGTACTCATCCTGAATCCTTATTTTTCTAAAATAGCACCCGTTGTCAGTTCTTCTTTATGGCAATCATTTTTCTAAGTTAGAATTCAATCATAGCCAGTATTAACTTGATAATCTAAAAAGAGTAGAAAAGAAAGAGTGGCTTTGTTATGAAACTGTGTAAGGTCCTCATTGAGTTATCTGGATGAATCTTGAAACACATTCAGCTGCCACTTTTACAAACCTTTAATACATCAGTGCTCTAGTATATGACCTCAAACACATGTAAATAGAATTATTTTCATGTTTTGAATTGTTAACATATTTAATGTTGACTCTTTGGGAGAGTTGTTGGCAAATTTTCAATGGTAAGAAACACATTATTGTCAACTTGAAATGTATTCTGTAATGGGGACACTCAAAAAGCTAGCTTTCCAATGTATACATAGTACTGGCAATATGAATATATATTATATGTAATCTAATTCTTAATTATTAGCTGCTCCCCATCTATGTATTTAAAAAACCTTTTCACAAAGGGAATTGCCTAATATGTGGACTTTTACAATAAAAATGCTGCATTCTAATTGATGGTTGCATGTCAGTGGTCTGGCTGGACTTGTAAAGATTGTGGCCCATCTTTCCTGTAGCATTCCCCAATGCTGCCTTCCCTTTATGTGAGCTTTATTTGTGAGCAGTGTGATCTTATTATGCATGGTGATGCTCCTCACTTCAAAGAAATTAAGAGATATATTTGGGGGTATGGAATGGAAATAGAAGGAAGAAATGTCACCAAGTAAGTAAAGCTCAAACCTCAAAACTTGTGGTGTGGTTAAGAACATGGACACTGGTGTCAGACATAATTGTGATCCCAACTCTACTATCTACCCGTTGTTTGACAATTGTCAATTCTTCCTTTATAAGCCTCCATTTTACCAGCTAAAAGGTATAATAATGCCACCCCATGTAGTGGCACTCAGCCCTCAGCAAGTGGTCAAAAGTGTCTTCCTTCACTTCCAGGGCCCATAGTATTCTGTTGCCACAATCCTCTCACCTTCATCAGATCAGCTTTCCTTAAAAAATCCAGCAATACTCATGTATGTCTTAATGTGATTCTACAGTATGAGGTTTCATTTTTAAGGAGTATTTGTATTGCAAACATTCCTTTAAACTATAGGTTGAAGATCTGAGACTCTCTTGAGAAAATCTTACACATTAGTTACTTTTAAGGACAAAGAACCTTTCTCTGTATCCCCAAAACTTAAAAACATAGGGAGACATGCTCCAGAGAGAGTGTCATATTTCACTGAAGTCCTTTGAAATTCTCCAAAGAAAGTAGCATAATCCTTTACAAGCACAGCTGCCCTAACCTTCCTCTGCCTGTCATTCTCTTGGCTCTTCATGGCTGCCTGCATCCAATTTAAACATCTCTTTCTCACCTTCCAGACATGTTAAAAAAATAGCTTTCACTTAGATTGTGTCTTCTGTCTAACCCAATGCCCTTATCTTTAGCTGAGTACATATTCATTATATGGCCTTCATCCCTTCTTTTAAGTCTCAATATTATTCTGACTAGTAGCAACATTTTTTTGTCTGTGGTGAAGGTCAAATTAAATTAACCAAATGATGTGGTCTTTGGGGATTATGTCAAAAATTGCTATCTCTATGCTTTGTCACTACGAATTTTTGTCAAATGTGTAGGAGTAGGGAGAATGACCTAGACCAAAAGCTCTGCTATGTTTTTTACTGCTGGTTGAATTGCCCAAAGGTCACACAGCCAGAGGGAGAGGCATCTGACCATTGCTCTTTCTATTGGGCCTTACAGTGTTTCAGGAGTATTCTGGAATACTTTCTTTCTGTTAATACTTTAGGATCTGCCAAACTTGAAGATGCATTCTTTCTTTGATCTCGACCTCACTTTATTTTATTGCAATGAGACAGAAATTTTAGAATACCCAGAAAAAAAGATAAGATGATAAATTTTGCATTTCTTTCATTCTCTACCTAATGTAATGATCAATCAATAGTCAGTGTTACCTACTGCTTTCAGAATTCTGTTTGAAAAAAGAGATCTCCAGTTATCTGAAAAATTCCAGACTCAGAGTTGGCCTTTGTCCCTCAGGGCTTGAGACAATGGACAACCAAAGAGTTTCCCATGACTAGTCTCTATAGGCTCATTATTTCTACCAAATCAAGAAAGTGGTAGAACTTATTATTACTTGTTCTGAGGTTAAAAATCATAGACCAATTGTAAATCCAGTTATAACTTTCTTCTGCCATATCTGGGATATAAATAAAAGGTTTCCCTTATTATTTGTATAACAAAATGGCAAAGCAGAGATTCTTGTTCCAGCTTACCTAGGTTCAAATCCAGGCCCTTTCAAGACCTATTATACCCGAAAATGGGAATAATAATGGTTTATAACTCATAGTTTTATTATAAGGAGTAACTGAGTAACCAAAGAGGGACTGGATATTAATAATTTTCCTCAGCACATATATGAAAGGTCAGAAAAGAAAGGGCACAGGATCATAGTTTACCTTGCCTAAGAATAATGATTATAATTTATGAAGTGAATTACTATATATTCCCACTTTGTGGGAATAATAAACATCTTTACTGATATAACATGCTTGGGAAATTCATGTACATGAAGAAAATTACAGAGCCAAGTATTGGTGAGTAACTATTCCCAACTGGAACAGTATCATTTAAATTGCCATAGATGATAAATATAAATATACATGTAGATAGCTTTTAAAAAGTAAAACATGATTTTCCTTAAAAATATGGAAATGCCTAATTGGACTGCTAAATAAACATAAGTGACATTATCAATAGCTGTGTAGTTGCATTTTAATATAGTATGTTTTTCCAATATAACTAAGCTAATAAGTTATTTTTTAGCTAAATTTATAAGATCCTTAATGAAATGAACATGAGGACTTTTATTGCTATAAAAAAGAAAAAAGTGTCACTGGACCAGGGATAGAAAATTCAAGTCACATCTGAGGATTTTCTGACTATTCCTATTTTGGTCCCTTCTAACCCATCTTAATTCTATCACTCTAATGTTCTTAATACCATCTAACATTCAGACTCTCCTAAACTGTGTCATATCTCCACACAGTTGTCTTGACTCATTTGTCCTATTTCCTCCTTGAGTCTTTTCCAAAATAGTGCCATATTACTAGAATGCCTTTCTCTGTTCACATAGTGAACAGTTGCTAATTAAAAATTCTACCTAGTCCATGAAGCCTTTCCAATCTGACTAAAGTATGATAGGCTATTTTATTTCTTCCAGTACTTACTGGGATTGTTGAGTAGCCTAATCCTAATGTTTACCTCAGCTAAGTACTTACATTTATTCAATCCTCTTAGTAAGCAAATTTTAAATGAACAATTCTGTGACAAGAATCTGATATAAATAATTCAACACCATTTGCATCTTAAATCAGGTTATCTTCTATCTCCCTGCTATATAAATTTGCCTTTTAGTTTTTTTCTGTTATTTGTATTTTTTTATGGGTCCCTCATCAAAGAAGTTTTGACTAAGCATCTATAAAATCAATTTAATATAAAGCTTTCAGTAAACACCTATCAGGAGCCTCGCAAAGGGTACTATGAGTATAGGAAGAAATAAATTTTAAGGCATTCTCTGCTTCAAAATGCCCATAACGTGATAAAAGAGTCAGATAAGAATACAAGTAACTATAATGAACTGCACTAAATAGTTGCACATATAAGAAATTATTATTCTAATAGGGGAAACTAGAAAAGATTTTCTCTGTAATACAAAGCATTCCACCATATGTGAGGAGAACCCATTACTGCTTTAAAACTTTCTGAACACAAATGAAAACTTTTTAGAAAAATATGAGAAGCTGCAAAGAAAAAAAATATCCTTTATCTACTAGCAAGAGTTAACTACTAAAAGCATCATTTATTTTTTTTCTTTATATAGTGAGATAGATGGATAATAGAGGTATAAACATGATATGGATATAGGTATAGATATAGATCTGTTTTATAGCCTGATTTTTTTTTTCACACAGTCTTGCATGTATGTACATATGTAACAGACATTTTCTGGCATTCTATTGTTATATCATTCAGCTGTATCATAATTTATTTAGTCAGTCCCTATTCTGAAAATTTACATTATCACTTATTTTTATTGTTATAAATAATGATACAATGAATGTGTATCTCTCCCACAGGCACTGTGTATATCTCCCACTATTTAAATAGAATAAATCTCTAAAAGTGGTTTACTAAATAAAGTATATGCATTTAACAGAGTCCTTGAAGAAATCAAATGGTACACTAGGGATAAATGAAGAAAAATTAATGAAGTGGTTATTCACAAACATGTAGGCAATGTTAAGGTTCACCAATGAAAGGATGGTGTAGTACCATGAGAAAGCCATTATCATCTGCTTCAGTTTCCTATTACCACTGTATCAAATTACCACAAATTTTGTTATTTAGAACAGCACAAATTCATGATCATACCTCAAAGTCGGTAGTCTCACTGGCTAAACTAAAGATGTTCTCTGGGCTGAGTTTCCTCTGGAGGCTTTAAGGGAGAACCTGTTCTTTGCTTTTTCCAGGTTCTAGAGGCTTCCTTCATTTCTTGGCCAGTGGCCCTTTTCCACCTTCAAAGCCAGCAATTACACCACTCCAAACTCTGCTCCCTCCACCATACCTCTAGTTCTGACCTCCTGCCCTCCCACTTATAATGACCATTGTAACTACACTGGGCCCACCTCCATGATCCAGGATAATGCACTCATCTCCAGACTCCAAACTTCATCACATCGGCAAAGTCCTTTTTAATAAGTAAGGCATATTCACAAGTTCTGGGAATTAGGACATAAACATCTTTGGGGTGTTATTCTGTCTACAACACCACTCTAGTCCTGAAAGTGCAAGAGGAAGGAGTATTGGAACATAGAAAATGCCATAGAATAGAAGCCACATAACAGGAGCTGTGATTTTAGATAGATGACATAGCCACTGCCAAACAGTGGCCAGGCAGGGAGGGAGGGTGGGAACAAACACCCAGAACTCTCTCCTCTCCTACCTAAAGCATCCCAGTGGTCAAACCAAATGGAGAGTAGAAGGCAAGGAAACCCAGATAGTGTGGGCTACAGAGATTAGCCTCATGGGGTATACCTCATGGTGAGGAAGGCTGGAGAACGGGTCTAGAGAAAAAGAAACTATCCAGCAAATCTCCAAAAATTAGTACATGTAGTGCATCGCAAAGCCTCTTCATTTGCATCATAGTCATCAAAACTCTGATTATAAAGGTTAAATTTAGGTCTTTTCAGTTGATGCCTAATCCATGAAGAAAAAGTAGTCTTTGAAGGGAATCACATTGGAGTACTAAAAACTGATATATTTTACACTCTGTATTCTGTTCAACATGAACAATTTTCCAATTGGCTTTATAATAGTCAAGGAAATGCCTTCAGGAAACTGTTTTTGAGGAGTTAATGTCGGCTAATAGCTATGGCCCTCTTGTGAGCCCCATGGCAAATGTCCAAGTCAGTAAGTGATTTATAGGGTAAAGCAGCCTGGAGCTATCTTAACAAAATGTGGACCTTCTGAGCCAATATTTCTCATCCGCTATTGCTCAGTTTAAAAAAGAGACATGGTTTCTGAGTTAGGAGTACCCCAAGTGTACAATTCTATACTGGGCTGATGCTAAAATTAGCAAAGCCAGAGTCCTCTTTCTGTAAATAAAATGACTATAGGGACAATTGAAACTTTATTGGATACAATTTAACCTAAAGTGACTACAAATAAAACCAGACGGAAAATGGATCAATTTATAGACCCTCTGAACCCAGCACTCAACAGGGTACAAGACTACAACTTCCTTAGTGAACAGTGTTCTGACTCCTTTGAAAGTGAGAAGGAACTGAGTGCTCATGAAGACCAGATCTGAACCCTGCTGAATAGTAGTGCAATTATACTTGGTACTTAAATTTAGTTCCTTTTCTCTTTTAAGCCTCTACTGACTCTGTCTCTCCCTTTTTAATCTTTTACTTTTTTACCCCCAAAATACTTGATGCCTTTGTAAAGTAATGAAGATATGATTCGATTCAATAAGTATGTTGAGTACTTGCCATCTGCCAAGCACTGCACTGTGCTTTGGAGATATGATAGAAACTGTTAGCATAGGCTTTGTTCTTACAGAGTTTATACTGTATTGTCAAAAAAAAAAAAAAAAGTATTGTATTTGAAATTCAATAGGTGGTGAGAATTATTAATGTAAAAGGAAAGCTCTAATCACAAAATCCTTACCTCTCCCCAGATCCTATATAATTTTATATATATATATGTATATGGTTTCTTTCATTAATTTTAATGTACAATTGATCCTTAAAAATTCAGGGGTTTAGGTACTGACTCTGTGCAGAGAAAATAAGCATATAACTTTGGATTCCCTCAAAACTTAACTACCAACAGCCTGCTAATGTTGACTAAAGCCTTACTGATGATATAAACAGCTGATTAACATATTTTGCATGTTATATGTATTATATATTATATTCTTACTGTAAATTAAGCTAGAAAAATGTTATGTTAAAAATCATAAGAGAACATTTACAAAACTGTATCAAAAAATCTGTGTATAAGTGGATGCAAACAGTACAAACTTGTATTATTCAAATTTCAACTGTATTTATATCTTTTCTGTCTATATTTATATTTATAAGATACAGGTAGAAAACAAGACTAGAAGGTGGTGGATCATTGGGTTTCCTCAGGATAATACGTTTTTCATTAAAAAGCCCCCACTAGAATATAATTATTCAGGACACTTGTTAACAACATTATGAAAGACTGTTCAAGAGAGGCTACAGCAATGGGGGTTTTGCAGTGAGGGAAAACCACAAATAAAAGGACAAGTGGGAATTTATGGCCACAGAGTACAGTAGGACTCAGTGGATAGACAATTATAAAAAGGACACATCAAGGGATTTTTGCTAGATTGACTCAACAGGATTCTTGCTGAAACTGGGCAATGCAAAGGTGAATACACAAGTCCAAAAGTTGAGCCTATTTGAGATAAAGGACTCAGAGAAGTTGTACTAAAGTTTGGTCAAGGAGAGAATCTTTATTAGTACCTAATAGGTTAGTGAATCAGTTTTTCTTTCAAAATTGTCATTTTTGTCATTATATGAAGTTATGTAGCCAACATGCATTTCTTTTGAACATGTATTTGTTTTTAGGCACAGTGACATTACCTAGGAACTAAACAGTAGAGAATCTAAAAGTGCTCTGAAAGATGTTTTATATTAAATTGTTGACCTCTTGTACTCACTTTGGCAGCACATATACTAAAATTGAAACGATACAGAGAAGATTAGCATGGCCCCTATGCAAGGATGACACACACATTTGTGAAACGTTCCATATTTTTAGGATTTCACTCATATGTGGAATTTAAGAAACCAAAGAGTCATAGGTGGAAGAAAGAGAGAAGCCAGCCAAGAAATAGAATGTTAACTACAGAGAACAAATTGATGGTTACTGGAGGGGAAGTGAGCAGGGCATGTGTTAAATGGGTGATGGGTATTAAGGAGTGCACTTGGGATGAGCACCAGGGATTGTATGTAAGTGTTGACTCACTAAATTGTACACTGAAACTAATATTACACTGTATGTGAACTAACTATAATTTAAATAAAAACTAAAAAAATAATGAATAAACACAAAAATAAATTGTTCACCTCCCTAGTTTGGCAGTAGAGAATTGATAATACTTATTAAAGTAAAAAAATTCCTGCTACTGCCATGAAAACTATGGCTTTCAGGCTTATGTTGAGCTATGCTAGAAAATTGTTTTACATTACAAACTAATGCACATGAGCCACTATAAAATAATGGTAAAAAAGCATTAAATTGGAAATTTATCAGGTAAGTAAAAACCATTAATTCAGAAGTAAAGATCTGGCCACAAAATTCTTACCCTTCCCCAAATTTGCAAAATGTATATATGACATAGCCTTCCTTGTAAAGCTAAAAACATCTTAAAAGTGGGGGCTACAGTTTTTACCTCCAAATTTTTATTAAAACGTAGAAAAGTCCTCACCTATAATAGGCAGTTGAGAGATAAAGGAGAATTTTCAAAATAAAATCTGTAAAATGAATGCAACCCACTATGATTTGTGAAATTTTCATTTAAAATACCCATAAAATTTTTTTATTTTTATTTTTGAAAGATTAGAGCAATATTTTTTAAAAGATTTATTTATTTACGAGAGAGAGAGAGAGCGCACACACAAGCAGGGGGAGCGGGAGAGGGAGAAGCCGACTCCCCCATGAGCAGGGAGCCCTACACGGGGCTCGATCCCAGGACCCTGAGATCATGACCCCAGCCAAAGGCAGATGCTTAACCAACTGAGCCACCCAAGCACCCACTCAGGGCACTGTTTTTAATAGCTTATGTCTTGAAACCACTCAAATGCCTATCAACTACAGAATGAATAAAAAAAGCTGTAGAATATTCACACAACAGCATATTCTACACTACATAATTTACAACAATCAGATAAACTACAAATAACAACATGAATGAATCCACATGTATAATGTAGAGCAAAACGCCAAACTCAAAAAGAATATTTTAAGTTCTATGTATATAAAATTCAAAAAGAATCAAAACTAATCTATGGTGGTGAAGGGGAATTCTTATGGGAATGGGAAAGGAGAGGATTCCTGAGCACAAGAGAGGCTTCTGGGAACTGATAATACCATTTCCTGATCTGTATTTCGGGTACATGGGTAGGTCATTTTGTGAAAATTACTTGATCAGTGTCTTTTTCAGTATATATATTTATTTAAAAAAAGACAAAAATACTTAAAGGGATATAATTACATATGTACATTTTCTATGTTCATTTATATCTATCTACAAACAATATTAATCTACCATAAAAATAAAATATAACTGTTGGCTTTTTTTTTTTTTTTTTTAATGAGAGAAAGCACATGAGAGGGGGGAGGGTCAGAGGGAGAAGCAGACTCCCCGCTGAGCAGGGAGCCCGATGCGGGACTCGATCCCGGAACTCCAGGATCATGACCTGAGCTGAAGGCAGTCACTTAACCAACTGAGCCACCCAGGCGCCCTAACTGTTGGCTTTTAAGCCAGGGGCACAATATAAAGAATCTTGAAAGAAAATTAAATCAATTTTATTTTAACTCTGTTTTTGCAACTAACCAGCATTGTGACCTTGAGGAAAAGAGAGCAGGTTCAGAATAGTCTCATGAGAAATTTGGACCACGTTAATTCCAGGTTTACTTTTTATAACTTATATAAGATATGAGTAGAGTTTCACATAAACATCCCAAGTACAAACACTGCCTTAAAAAAAAAAAATGAAGGGAATGGATATAATTTCTGGAATATCAGTAGACCCATTGTTATGTTTATTTAGGTTTATACTAGTTTACTTTACAAAATGCATTTTGTAAGTGCATGAGAAGTTTTAACTATGTAATTGCAAGTAGAAAAATAATATGTTAATAGTTGGAAAATATTCTGTAAGATGTGTGAACAGAATAATCCAATTGTTGTGGAAAATATACCTATACGTATATCTGCACCCATACAGTAACTTTCATTTCTTAATTTAAGAGAATAGTGGGGGTGTCTGTGTGGCTTGGGTAAGTGCTGACTCTTGATTTTGGCTCGGGTCATGATCTCAGGGTCCTGAGATTGAGCCTTGCCTTGGGTTTCCTATGGGCTCACACTGGGCATGGAGCCTGCTTAACATTCTCCCCTCCCTCTGTCCCTCCCCACCACTCATGTGTATGTGCATGCATGCACATGCACTCTCTCAATCTTAAAAAAAAAAAGAGAGAGAGAGAATCATGAACCCTCACCAAATGCAATTTAAAAAAAATTTTTTTTTTAAATTGGGGTAAAGTACACATAACCTCTGCCGCTTTAACTACTTTATTATTTTAAATAATCTTTACCCCCAAAGTGGGGCTCAAACTCATGACCTTGAGATCAGGAGTCACATACTGACTGAGCCAGCCAGGCACCTCCAAATGAGGAAATTCTAAATGTTATTTTCCCTGATGTGTGCTATATACATTTGCTGAGAGAAAATTAGGCACATAAAAATTAATTGCCTTTGTGACCTGAAATCATTGTTTTCTCATTCACTGTTCTAGTACCTGTGGGTCCCTATCCCCTGACCAGAGTTACTTGACCCTCAAGCTGTGCCTAGATCTCAGATGCTTTGAAAGCTGGCTCCCCAAAAGAATTATCCAATAAGAATCAAGTCCTTTGCCACCCATCTGAGATGGAACTACAAAAGTCACTCACATTTAAAGCAAATCATGACCTGCAACTTATCTAGGATCCTAACTCTTGGCCTCCAAAATAGATTTTTAGTATGTACCCTAGTGTATTTTAAGTCAGAAAATCATGAAGATAACTGCCAAATTTGGTAGACAGAATATGTAATTATGAATGGATGGATGGATAGGTAGATGATAGATACAAGAAAAAAAATGCTAATAAAATCACTCTCTGAGTTTTCTAAAATCCTTAGCTGCGCACATGATTTAATAATCAGAAAAGGGATATGTTATTAAACTAGAAAATTGCTGTGATAAAAATCTGCATTTTTAGAATACATTATATGTGGTCAGGATAAAAAAGAGCTTTCTTAGAGAACAAGAAATTCTACCCCAAAAATCATTACCAGCAATGCAGAGGACAGTGGTACATAGACAATTAGCCAGAACAAACAAACAAACAAAAAAATTTTTAAATGCTAAATGTTTTAAAAACCAGAAGTAATGTGCATCCACTTTCCATTGTTGTTTAAACACATTCCCACAATCCTTTCCTCAAAACCCTTCCTGTTTCAGAAGGCATTTCAGAAAGCTATTTGAAGACTCAGCTTCTTCCACACCCACGCTTCCCTTTCAATTCCATTTTTTTTTAAATACAGAAAATGCTCACGGGAAGCACCAGAATAATAGCTCTGGAGACTGGAGTTCTCTTTATACTTCTGTCATTAGTGGAGCTCAGGTGGCAACAGTCGATCTGTGTTCCACCATCTCAGTGTGTTTGTAATATTTCTGAAGTGACAGGGCCCAAAAAGTGGGTCATGGTGGCCCTTGTCCAATTAGTCACAGTCACTCTGCTATGAGGCTGATGAAAGAACATTGCAACACTCCACTTGCCTAATGTGGACTGGTTAAGGATGATTAAATAGTGTGCTTCGCTCTCCACAGTACCCACACAGATAATAATGTGATGTGTTTGAAGAGGATACTGTGGATGGTACATATTGATTTTTTAAATATTATAGAATCTTACAGCTTAAAGGACCTTAAGGATCATCTACTTCATTCAGTAAGACCTTTATTTAATTACTCATTCATTCAAAATATTAATCATTTACTAAGAGCTAGAATTAATGCTCCATGCTGAGGACAGAATAAACAAATCACAAATTTGCTTCCTTCTTAAATTAATATATGTATGTAACTTATTCATACGTAAACCTATTTAATAAATATTTTTGATACCTACTATGTGCCAGACACTCAGAGGCATTAAGTCTAGAAGAGTAAACAAGGCTGTAGCTAATGCCATGGAGACTCATATTCATCACCCACAACCAGTGTGTAATGGCCCTACCTTCAGTTGCCAGCTCCTAAATTTCTTTGATTGAGGGCTTTTGGATCACTGGAATTAATTTTGTTGTCTACACAACAGGCTACAAGTGTCAGGGAGTTAATATCCACTTCTCCACTCACCTGCCATTCCCTTAGATGCCTTCAACTAGTAACTGGTAGGAGCTGGTGGTTAGGGTGGTTAACCACTCTGGCTTGTCTGGGATTAATCAGTGCTACAACTTAATGTTCAGGGCAACCAGGACAGTATGTGAATACACAAACTCTCTCCTAGGTTGGGGTAACTCTGAGATGCAGATTTTACACTGGCTCTCAGAGAACCTCAGCATAGTAAGCTCCATTAACTTATAGTGGTAATGCACTTGAGCTTTTCATTGGCTACCTTCCCTTCCCTCTCTTCTTTAGTCTGCTCCAGTGTTTCCAGAGATCACCTCCAAAATTATTTGTACTTGAATCCTTCCCTCAGGCTCTGCTTCTGGGGAAAACTAAACTACACTAATGTCATGATGCCACCATTGAAGGGATATAAAGTGCAGCGACAGATTTGGTAAGAAAATGAGTAATAATAATGCAGTGTGATGAATTCTATAAGGAAACAGCTATGCACTCTGGGAGAACATAGGAGGATCTTGGTGGGAGAGAGAAGGCTTACAAGAGGAAGCTCCATCTAAGTTGAATTATGAAGGACCCATTGAATGGGATAAGAAGGATACAATTTTTAGGTGGGAGAAAATATTCTTTTAAAATTTTAGAACTGAAATGAAGCACAGCCTGCTTAGGTTGGAGTTTAGAATAAAATGAGTAGTTTGGATGGAAGAAGACAGAGATGTAAGGAGATACTAGGTCGCAAATAACCTTGCATGCCCTGGTAAGGAGTTTATCCTGAGGGCAGTGGAATGGCATTGACAGGCTTTAAGTTGGCAAGGAAGTGACATGATTGGATTTGACTTCAGAAAATCATTCAGACTGCCTTATGAAAATAGATTGGAGGGGTCATGACCTGAAGCAGGGACACCAGTTAGGAATCTGCTGCACTGATTCAGGTAATTGTATTTTGAACAGTGGGGATAGATAGAAAGTCCTGCATTTTTAAACTATTAAGAAAGTAAAAGTTATAAAATTTGTGATTTATCAGATATGGTCTATAAGCCAAAAAGTCCATTTTCTTGCTTGTGTGAACCAATGGAAAAGTGGAAAATCATTGTGATGGTAAACCAGATGGAAGATTTCAGTTTAGGATCTGCTGGATTTGAGTTTTTGTGGAGAACTCCTTGCATATTTAACCTTAGATGTAGTATAAAAAAATGGCTAGCAGTGTGGGATTAGGAATTAAACACATCTGGATTCTAGGATTCTAGTTGTACATATTAACTTATTAAATAACTCTAAGTCTCAGTTTACTTATCTTTAAATGGGGACCTTATTTGAACCTACTTTATAAGGCTGCGATAATTCATGAAATAGGCTTAATGGAGAGCCTGATTTGTAGTTATTTCTCAATTATTATGATTCTTATATTTAGTAGTAGTATTACCATCCAGGTTGTGATATGCAATAGAAACTTGGAAATTTAGATTGGAACCAAAAAGAGAGATACAGACTGGAAATATTGTCTAAATTATTAGAAAATAGTACATGAAGATCAGGGACTGGATAGGATTACTGAGGGATGATGTTCAGAATAAAAAAAGAAAAAAGTGGATATAAACACGAGAAAAACAAAAGGAAAATCCAATAAAAAGGCTCAGAAGGACTTAGCAAGAAGTGTGCGGGGTCACAGAACCCACCTCCTCTGAAATAGAGTGCAATTCAAGGAGAGGGTAATGAACAGATCAAGTTCTGCACAAAGTTTAACTAGAACTGGGATTGGGAAGTTTCCATTCAATTTAGTAGCAAAGAAGTCAATGGTGATTTTATCTACAACAGTTTCAGCTGAATGGAGGTGGCAGAAGTCAGATAGTAGTTGTCTAAAGCACAAATAGAAGGTGAAAGAATGGAGACAGCAATTACAGACAACTCCTTTAAGACACTTGGTTGTGAATGGAGGGAGAGAGATAAGAAAATAGCTCTAGGGGGTCTAAAAGAGGTGAAGGGAAGTTTTTATCTTTTTAAAGATGGGAGAGAATTTTACATGTTTAATACTGTCATCAAGAAAAAGTTGAAGACAAAGAAAATAACTTGTATCACTAATGATACAGACTCTTAATGAGACTAAATGCAATGGGATCCATAGGCAAAGGAAAAACATCTTTAATATCATGACTAAAGAAGGAGCAAAAATTCGGTGATGTGATGAGATGTGAAGGTGGTCTGTCATGAAGACTATAATGTACCTGGTGGACCATAAGTTTTAGGAAGGTGAAGGGGTAAATACTGATGGAGATTGTTATAGTGAAAAGTCACAGAATACATCTAAATTATACAGATTACCAGATACCAGTCCAGATCTGTAGAATCAGAATCTCTGGATATTGGGCCCAAGATTCTACATTTAACAACTTCCCAAATACTTTGTATGAAAAAGAAGTAGATTCAATTTATGAAGCACTTGAGAAGCAGTGACCTAATTGACATTAGAGAATAGGTATTAAACACACACACACACACACACCCCTAATGCATTTATAAATGCATTAATCCCATTCATAAGGGCTCCATCCTCATGATCTAGTCACCTCCCAAATGTCCCACTCATAATTACCATCACATTTGGGATTAGGCTTCAACATATGAACTTTGGAGGGGCACAAACATCAGGAATAGCAGTTGGTCATCTGCCTCTCAGCTAGAATTCCACCAAGGGTGAAATTATAACAGAGAAAGCCCCATTTCTTGCTCTTCAAGTAGCTTTGAGATGTCTAAATTGTTCTCAGTCTCTTATGAGGGCTGTGCTAGTCACTGGATATTTATTACACGATGTTAGTTTGCAAACAAGGAAGTTCTACACCAGAGGTCATTGGTGCAGAAGTTAATGGACACCCTAGAATATTAATGAATAGATTTAAGGGATTCTATAAATCCTCTGAATTTATGTGTATTTTTTTTTTTCCAACTCAAATAAATCAAAGAAGAACCTACATGCAGGGTATATAATCTGAAAGAAATGCTGGGTAGTTTTGCTCACCCTATTCTTATTCTTAGTTTTCATACCTACTAACATTTGTCTCCAAAGTGGCTACATCAATTTAGGCTCCCATCAGAAAGAATATGGGAGAAAAATGTTTTTCTTATTTCTGCTGATAGATATTACTTTAAGACTTTTAATACTTCTTCTCATCTTCAAGGTGTGAAATTGTGCTGCTTTGTTTTAAATTGCACTTTCTTTATGTTAATGAGGTTCAATATCTCTCCTTACCTACATGATCATTCAAATTTCTTTTGTGAATTGATTATTCATATCCTCTGTATATCTTTCACACTTTATTTCTTCTTTCATCCTTTTTTTTTTCTTTTTCAGTCTTATTCATTTGTAGGTGTTTATTTTGTGGTGAGCATATTTAGCCTCTGTTGTTGATACACAGATGTTGTATTTACCTTCTCCCAGTTTACCCACACTGCTTTTTAAACTTTATGATTTCTAAAGCATACAGAAGT
Organism: Neomonachus schauinslandi; assembly: GCF_002201575.2. Classification (NCBI taxonomy): domain Eukaryota; kingdom Metazoa; phylum Chordata; class Mammalia; order Carnivora; family Phocidae; genus Neomonachus; species Neomonachus schauinslandi. The sequence goes on along the minus strand of NC_058409.1, from coordinate 99,049,040 downwards.
TTTTAATTCACAGCTGTTGTTTATGTACTTTTCCTTCAAAAAGTCTTCCTTAAACAGTAAAAACCACATTTGTATATCTTTTTATAATAGTTTTGTACTTTTCTTTTTATATTAATCATTCTAGTTGGAATTTATATGATTTAAAGTAGGACCTAAGTTATTTCATATGCTTAAACCTAACCCAACAAAAATTACTCACTAAACAGGTATTTGCCACATTAAAGTGCCTGCTACTTCTGTCATAAAATAAATTTATCATCTACCCATCTATCATCTATCTATCATCTATCATCTATCTAACCTTTCCAGAAATCTCTATTCTGATCCATTTATTGTAGTACTGCAACATAATATAATGTCCACGCAAGTTTATAAAAGATACGTAAAATTATATATAATACATGCACTGCTGCATTTATGTTAATATAAGATTGAAAGCAACCATTAAAGAGACCGATTATGGGGCACCTGGGTGGCTCAGTTGTTAAGCGTCTGCCTTCAGCTCAGGTCATGATCCCAGGGTCCTGGGATCGAGCCCCGCATCGGGCTCCCTGCTCCGTGGGAAGCCTGCTTCTCCCTCTCCCACTCCCCCTGCTTGTGTTCCCTCTCTTGCTGTGTCTCTCTCTGTCAAATAAATAAAATCTTTAAAAAAAATTAAAAAATAAAGAGACTGATTATTACAAGCATGGTACATCCATGTATAGATTACCATGCAGCAGCTGAAATAATGATGTGGATCTAAGCTCATTAACATTAAAAAAAAAATCCATGATATATTGCTAAGAGAGAAAAGCACATTGCAAAATTATATAGACATAGAGATTTAGTCACCAAGTTGCACTGGTGTGTATATCCCATATGTAAAAAAAGCGTACCTATAAGTGCCATATACACACAGATACATAATAAATGTAAATTTTAAAATATGAAAGGGTTTACACTAATTCTTGAGAATGCTGATCTCAGCACTACATGTCATCCTTGAGGCATGAAGAAGAAAGAGAGGAAGGGCAAATGAGAGAGAGGAAAAAAGGAAAGAGGGAGGGAGGACTGGAGGGCTGATAGATGGGTGTGAGGGAGGGGGTACAGTGAGAAGAGGAATGCTCCCTTTGTTCTTTCTACTGGTACATATGCCTTTAATATTATACAACAAGCACGATTTATTTGTACCATAAGAAAGACAGGAACCCTCTATATAATTAGAATGGGTATATCTCAATTTCCATAATTACACTCATGGCCATAACTATCTATTATCAAGTAAAAACCAAAAAAGATGAGTTCGCCTATCATGTTAATAGAACACTTGCTGATGCATTGACTGCTGTAATTTCAGAGAACTCTACTGAAAGTCAAGGGAGATGTTATTTGAGCTGGTGTGATCAGAATGTCCTCTTTAATGAGGTGACATCTGAGTAAAAACCTGTATTGAGTGGGAGGGAGGATCTTGCAGTAAATCCATGGGAAAAGTATTAAAGGCGGAGAGAACATAAAGAGCATGGTCTATGACTGAGGCTACGCTAGGAGCAGTATGGCTGGAGCCAGTAATGCCAGGCAGGGAGGCAACCATTAGTTATATGAGGACAGAACTTGAACCTATTAGGACTTTGGATCTTAATCTTCTGTTGACATGTTTGGACAAGTGTGATGGGATGGGAAAAACAGATAATAAAAAAATAAATGAACAAAAATATTTAAGACACTGGTAAGAAATTCAAGAGGCATAAAATGAGAGACTAAAATATGAGAACAGGTAACTCACAGAGGCAGGTGCTATGGAGCCACCAATTTTGGTTGGAAACCTGTAAAAGACCAGCCACTCAAAAGAACCAGCCTTTTGTTTGCAAAGGAAATGGGAGACTCAGAGGGGGAAAATTAGCATATCTAAGATCATTCAGGCACTTACACATTTTCCACACAGTGTCCTAAGTTGCAAGAAAAAATAATCCATCCTGTGACATGATTTTAAGCAGGGGTCTTATTTCCTATTCAGACCAAGGACTTCTCTCTTATTCCTTGGTCATTTGTTAATTCTAAACTCCTAGATTAAAATGATGGATAACCCTGGTCCCCATTCCCCTCTTGCTGCATAGGTATTGTTCACTCTTTATTTATATCACCTATAGATTTTCTTTTTTTAATTCCAACTTTGCCTCCAAAATAATTTATGTTATTCAGAATTTCAAGATGTTTGTAGCTATAATCATGTCAGAATTAGAAGTCAATGGGTTTGTACAATTGAGGAATACTATGTTCTCATATACAAGGGACATAAAAATCTAGGTTCCTTTGCAGTGTTACAACGTTAAAATCAAATTGTAAGTAAGGATGCAAGGACAACACAGGCTTTTTGTTGTTGTTGTTGTTTGTTTTTTGTTTTTAAACCAGTGCTACAAAGACCAATTATTTTATTGTGTTATTGTAACACTGTTATAGTATCCTTTCTTCTCAATTTATCTTTGTAATAGAGAATCTCATCAAAATTCTTGAGAAATCTGAATTTTCTCCTAGCATATTTAACTATTCATTTTTGCTTGTTTTAAGCCAATAGTCCCCATTTTTTTGTATCAATCAATTGGCCCATGTTTAAGTTATTGTACTTAATCTTAATTTGATATTAAGATCACAAAAGACAGAACTTTTAGTAATGTTTCTATGTAATTTCATGTTGAAAACTATTTATTTTACAGGCTTTTCCCTTCTAATATGTACACTAACATGATTTATATATATTTATGTTTGCTTTTCAACCTATAATTCATCGATCTATTACTATCTTAATCCATACTCATTTTCAGGGGCAAAATTTCTAAACAGGGAAATGCACAAATCATGAGTGTGCCATTATATGACAAATGCATACACTTGGGTAATGAAAACCAATTTCAAGAAATATAACATTATCACCCCTAGAGAGTTCACTTATGTCCCTCCCCTGGGAAGTCTATCCATCATCTCCCCAGAGACAACTACTTTTGTGAATTTTTTCACCATAGTTGAGTTTCAACTCTACTAGTATTATGTAAAAGGAAATATACCATGTGTATTATTTTGTGTAAGGCTTCTTTCACTTGGATAATGTTTCTAAGATTCATCCATGTAAATGCATATCAGTCGTTCCTTTATATTTCTTAGTATCTTCTTGTAAAAACATACCTAAGTTTTTTAATCTATTCTTTGATGAAAAATTAATTTTTTTCTAGTTTAAGGCTACTATAAATAAAACTTACATGAACACTGTTTTTCAAATCATTGTGGGCATAAGCTTTCATACATCTTGGGTATATATCTAGTTATAGACTTGCTAGGTCATAGGGTAGATATATGTTTAATTTTATAAAAAAACATCAGAACTTTTTCCAAATATGTTGTAATACTTAACGGTACCATAAAAAGATGTATGAGGATTCCAGTTGTCCAATATCCATGAAACATTTGTTGTTGTCATTTCTTTTAATTTTAGTCATTCTAGTGAATGTATCTCCTTGTGATTCTTTTGTTTACTTTTCCAAAACTGTTTGAATGAAGTTGGAACTTCCAGGAAGATATGGCATGATTACTTTGGGATTTTGCATACCACCTGCAAGAAATCACCTATTTCAGAAGACTATGCCAGTTTGGAAGTAGAGCACCAAGAGTTAATAAAACTGTGTTCATTTCAGCCCAAGTAATGCAACACCAGATGGCTTAATCAAATTGATTGATTAGATGTAATTTCATTGAGAAAAGCAATTTCAGAGAAGAAGAGTTCGAGAAAGCAAGGCACATTTTGATTTGCCAGATTGCAATGTTCTCGGTTTTTAATTTAACCATATATCCAATAATTTTGTATATCTCTGTTACAAATAAACCAGAGTATATTAACTAAATTAGAGAAAAAATATTAAAATATTGCTATTCTTATAATATTTTTTTCTGCTTACCTGGTTGTTTTCCTAGCTTTTTAAACCTATAAAGTGTAAAATAAATAGTTGACCCTTAAACATGGTTTGAACTGTGTGTCCACTTGTATGTGGATTTTTTTTATAAATACAGTAGAGTACTGTAAATATATTTTTTCTTATGATTTTCTTAGTAATATTTTTCTCTAGCTTACTTTACTGTAAGAATATAATATATAACACATGTAATATACAAAATATGTGTTAACTGTTTATGTAATTGGTAAGACTTTTGGTCAACAGCAGGCTATTAGTAGTTAAGTTTTGGGGTATTAGAAAGTTGGTTTTTTTTTGTTTTGTTTTGTTTTATTTATTTATTCATGAGAGTCAGAGAGAGAGAGAGAGAGAGGCAGAGGCAGAGGGAGAAGCAGGCTCCCCGCCTAGCAGGGAGCCCAATGCGGGACTCGATCCCAGGACCCTGGGATCATGACCTGAGCCGAAGGCAGACGCTTAACCATCTGAGCCACCCAGGCGCCCCGGGTATTAGAAAGTTATACATGGATTTTTTTTTTTGAGAGAGAGAGAAAGCACAACTGGGGTGGTGGGGGGAGGGGCAGAGGGAGAGAGAGAATCCCAAGCAGGTTCCACGCTCAGTGTGGAGCCTGACACAGGGCTCAACCCACAACCCTAAGATCAAGACCTGAGCTGAAATCAAGAGTCAGATGCTCAACCAGTGACTGAGCCACCCAGGTGTCCCTTTATACATGGCACTGGGGGGGGGGGGCAGTTGAGTCAGTGTTCCAAACCTTTGTATTGTTCAAGGGTGAACCATATTGCCTGGCATTATAAACTATACGATAACAGGTTATCCACTGGGTAAAATTTGTAAGGATTACCAAATTTCTTCTTGTAAAATCACAAGATCTCATTTTAAATGGATTGTAAGTTCCTTCACTTACTTCAACTATGTTACACCATTAGTACATGCTTGCACCATTAGTACATGACTTTTAAAGAGATAATTGTTTTTTTAAAATGTTTTTATTAACATATAATGTATTATTTGTTTCAGGGGTACATGTCTGTGACTCATCAGTCTTACACAATTCACAGCCCTCACCATAGTACATACCCTCCCCAATGTCCATCCCCCAACCACCACATCCCTCCCAACCCCTCCACTCCAGCAACCCTCAGTTTGTTTCCTGAGATTAAGAGACTCTTACGGTTTGTCTCCCTCTCTGGTTTCATCTTGTTTCATTTCTTGTTCTTCATTTCATTTCATTTCTTCTTTCATTTTTCCCTCCCTTCCCTTCCTCTCTGTCTTGTTTCTCAAAATCCTCATATCAGTGAGATCACATGATACTTTTCTTTCTCTGATTGACTTATTTCGTTTAGCATAATTCCCTCTAGTTCCATCCATGTTGTTACAAATGGCAAGATTTCATTTTTTGATGGCTGCATACTATTCCACTGAGTGTGTGTGTGTGTGTGTGTGTGTGTGTGTGTATCTTCTTTATCCATTCATCTGTTGATGGACATCTAGGCTCTTTCCATAGTTTGGCTATTGTGGATATTGCTGCTATAAACATTGGGGTGCACGTGCCCTTTTGGATCACTACATTTGTATCATTGTGGTAAATACCCAGTAGGGCAATTGCTGGGTTGTAGGGTAGCTCTATTTTCAACTTTTTGAGGAACCTCCATACTGTTTTCCAGAGTGGCTGCATCAGCTTGCATTCCCACCAACAATGTAGGAGGATTCTCCTTTCTCTGCGTCCTCACCAACATCGTCGTTTCCTGACTTGTTAATGTTAGCCATTCTGTTAGCCATATGATCTCACTGATATGAGGAATTCTTAATCTCAGGAAACAAACTGAGGGTTGGCTGGAGTGGTGGGGGTGGGAGGGATGGGGTGGCTTGGTGATAGACATTGGGGAGGGTATGTGCTATGGTGAGTGCTGTGAATTGTATAAGACTGATGAATCACAGACCTGTACCTCTGAAACAAATAATGCATTATATGTTAAAAAAAAAAAAAAAAAGAAGATAGTAGGAAGGGAAAAATGAAGAGGGGGATTCGGAGGAGGAGACGAACCATGAGAGACTATGGACTCTGAGAAACAAACTGAGGGCTTTAGAGGGGAGGGGGATGGGTTAGCCTGGTGATGGGTATTAAGCAGGGCACATACTGAATGGTGCACTGTTATAAGCAAACAATGAATCATGGAACACTACATCAAAACTAATGATGTAATGTATGGTAACTAACATAAGACAATAAAATAAAATTAGAAAAAATATTAAATAATAATAATAAAGCATCAGAAAAAGAAATTAAGAAAAAAAAATCCCATATACAATTGCACCAAAAATAATAAGATACCTAGGAATAAATTTAACCAAAGTGGAGAAAAACCTGTACTCTTAAAACTATAAAACATTGATGAAAGAAATTGAAGACAATATAAAGAAATGGAAAGACATTCCATGCTCATGGATTAGAGAGCAAATGTTGTTAAAATGTCTATACTACCCAAAGCAATCTACACATTTAATGCAATCTCTATCAAAATACCAGCAGCATTTTTTCACCGAACTAGAACAAAAAATCCTAAAATTTATAAAGAACCTCAAAAAATCCTAAGTTGTCAAAGCAATTTTGAAAAAGAAAAGCAAAGCTGTAGGTATAATTCCAGACTTCAAGTTATATTACAAAGCTATAGTAATCAGAACAATGTGGTACTGACACAAAAATAGACATACAGATCAATGGAACAGAATAGAAAATCCAGAAATGAGCCCACAACTATATGGTCAATTAATTTTCAAAGCAGGAAAGAATATCCAATGGGAAAAAGACAGTCTCTTCAACAAATGGTGTTGGGAAAACTGGTCAGCTAATGCAAAAGAATGAAACTGGGCACTTATTTACACCATACACAAAAATAAATTCCAAATGGATGAAAGACCTAAGTGAGAGACAGGAAACCATCAAAATCCTGGAAGAGAACACAGGCAATCATGTCTCTGACATCAGTTGTAGCAACATTTTTCTACATGTCTCCTGGGGCAAGGGAAATAAAAGCAAAAATAAACTACTGGGATTACAACAAAATATAATCTTTTGTACAAGCAAAGGAAACAAAAAACTAAAAGACAACCTCCTAAATGGGAGAAGATATTTGCAAATGACATATCCAATAAAGGATTAGTATCCAAAGTATATAAAGAACTTATATAAATCCATAGCCAAACACCAAATAATCCAGTTAAAAAATGGACAGAAGACATGAGCAGACATTTCTCCAAAGACCACCTCCAGATGGCCAACAGACACATGAAAAGATGCTCAACATCACTCATCAGGAAAATGCAAATCAAAACTACAATGAGATATCACTTCACATCTGTCAAAATGGCCAAAAACAAAAAACATAGGAAACAAGTGTTGATGAGGATGTGGAGAAATAAGAACCCTCTTGCACTGCTGGTGGGAAAATAAACTGATGCAACCACTGTGGAAAACAATATGGAGGTTCCTCAAAAAGTTAAAACTAGGGCGCCTGGGTGGCTCAGTTGGTTAAGTGACTGCCTTCAGCTCAGGTCATGATCCCAGGGTCCTGGGATCGAGTCCCGCATCTCCCCCTGCGGGGAGACTGCTTCTCCCTCTCCCACTCCCTCTGCTTGTGTTCCCTCTCTCGCTGTGTCTCTCTCTGTCAAATAAATAAATAAAATCTTAAAAAAAAAAAGTTAAAACTAGAACTACCCTAGGATCTGGTAATTGCACTACTGAATATTTACCCCAAAAATATAAAAACACTAATTCGAAGGGATACAAGCACCCCTATGTTTATAGCAATTATTTATAATACCTAAGGTATGGAAGCAGCCCAAGGGTCCATTTATATATACAATGGCATATTATTCAGCCATAAAAAGAATGATATCTTGCCATTTGCAACAACATGAATGGAACTAGAGAGTATTATACTAAGTGAAATAAGTCAGTCAGAAAAAGACAAATATGATTTCACTCATATGTGGAATTTAAGAAACAAAACAAACAAGCAAAGGAAAAAAAAAGAAAAAAGAAAAAGAGAAAAGCCAAGAAACAGACTCTTTACTGAGAACAAACTGATGGTACCAGAATGGAGGGGGGTGGGAGGGTGGGTGAAATAGGTGATAGTGATGAAGGAGTGCAATTTTTGTAATGAGCATTAAATGTTATATGGAAGTGCTGAATCACTAGATTGTACACCTGAAACTAATATAACTCTGTAGGTTAACTATACTAAAAGTAATAAAATAAAATAGAATAAAATAAAATAATTAAAATAACACAATGCAGTAAAAAGGAGGTATGATGATTTAATTTTTCAGCCATGTAGAATCTGGTTGTTATATTTCCTTCATTTCATTCTAGTGCTTTTCTTAACAAGAGAGTTTTTCATGAAGATTCTTAATTAAATCAATGGAAACACAGTAGAATACATACATAATTTCCATTTAATGAAAGGCCAAAATCAACCAGTAGAGTTTAAGGCTTCACAAATGATGGATACAGAGACATAATTTGGAAATTTGCCTATTATTCTTACTTTGCTTCTATTCTGTGGCATTAAAGTAGAACTAGCAATAGTCTATAATTGTTGTACTGTTAATCTTTGCAGTTAACCTTTTTATAAATATTTGATTTCCTTTGCTCATTTCTTTGTAATTTACTTTTAGGAGAATATTATCTGAAAGCCCAAAGATCTTGCATGTGTCCATGCCACTTCGCAGTAAGAAATGGGACTTTTTAACCAATGTGCTATTCTCTTCTGAATTCCTATTCCCATTCTTTTTTTTTTTTTTTAAAGATTTTATTTATTTATTTGACAGAGAGAGACACAGGGAGAGAGGGAACACAAGCAGGGGAAGTGGGAGAGGGAGAAGCAGGCCTCCCGCCGAGCAGGGAGCCCGACGCGGGGCTCGATCCCAGGACACTGGGATCATGACCTGAGCCGAAGGCAGTTGCTTAACGACTGAGCCACCCAGGCGCCCCTCTATTCCCATTCTTAATAACTTTTCAAAAAAATATTATTGTCCCATATTATAAATAAAACCTACAAGATGTTCTGATTATCTCACAGAGAGAGGATGAACCCCCCCCCCCCCCCAATACACACACACACAATTTGGTTTGAATGTTGAGACTAATAATGTTACACATGCACCATGATGGCATGGAAAGGTTTATTACACATTCCCAACTGGTCCAAAAATGAGAGTAGGGAAAGATTGGCTTAATGGTGGCTAATGGGTGAGGCTGGGGGATGTGGGTTAAGATGCAGAGGCCAAGTATTGTATGATTCTAACTCTCTCTGACCCCAAAGGAGGGAGTACCAAGCTTTATCATCACATTTCCCAGATGTGGTGCAGAAAGAGAGCTGGTTTAAAAGCCCTCAGCAGTCATGCATCAAAAACGGAGTTAGACTCTTTCTTAGAAAAAAAAAAAAAAATTCCCTCTGTTTGGCAGAGCACCAGGTACATAAGGAATGCCATGATATTATGCTGAGTGGATGAGTGGGTATTAATTCTAAGCTTGAAAGGTCTAAAAATAATAATTTAAAATGCCAGAGAAAAATAGTCTTTGCACATATGCTATCTCAGGCTATGGATATTCAGGATCCCCTTCCTATCTCTTCCTGAGACCTTATTTTCAGAGCACCCATATGCCAAATGAATGTGAAGTCTATGCAGTAGGACATAATTCTAAGTCAAGAAGCTAATTTTTTAATAGCTTTTTGTTTTCACTTTGCCATGACTCGACAACTGGCAAGGTCTTAATGGAACTTCAGCTTCCATGGGTACATTTTTATATGGCAGAGTATGCGTTATGCTATTATCATTATTGTTGCCAACCCACATATAGAACCCTGACTACTGTCCATGTCTTCGTTTATAGTCACACTTCTTACATAGAAGGGACTGTGGCCATCAGCTCAACTCTCAAACACACTCAGGCACACAAAGAGGAAAAAAAATATATCATTTATGGATCATTACAACAATAATCTTACAGAACTCAGTTGTGAAAAGAAACTCACATATTTATGTCATCTAACTCCCTCATTTGACAAATTGGAGAAATGGGATAGAATCTTATTGAAACCAGCAAGTTACAGAAAGCCAGAAAGCAAGAGAAATATTGCAATTCCATTATTTACATAAACTTGGAGAATGTTGGTGCCAGACAAATCTAATGATGTTTTTTCCCTAGACATTTGGGTAGATCCACTGAGAATGTTTCGGTAACATGAAAAGTTAATTATCAATTTCTCACATATTAAAAGTTATCTTACCTCATAGGATTGAGGTATGTTAGAATTTAAAAATATAATTTCCATGCTGTGCTTGGCACAGTGTCTGGAACTTAGGAAATATTCTTCTGCTGTTGCTGATACTTCCAATACTAATAACTACCATTACTAATTCTAACATTATTAGGCATACTTTGTTTTACATTTAAAATAAAAATTACATTGGTACAACATTACTAACTAAACTACAGGTCTTACTAGAATTCCATCAATTTGTTCAATAATGTCCTTTTCTGTAACTGCATAGGCCTGGAACTGACCCAAGTCGCTTCTCAGAGCCAGAACTCATTATACAACTCTAACCAAATGCAGGGAGGACTAGGACATGAGGAGAGGACGTGAATATTTTGTGAGAACAAATAACTTCTGCTTATCATTTTCTTTAGACAGTTATGTGCCCAAATAAAATTCACCTCTCCAAAGATTCCAGGCACGCCTTTAGCCAGAGGATTCTGAGTCTAACAACCTGTGCAAAGTGAGTGCTGCCACTTATTTTCACTCTCCCTATCTATTGAGAGTCTCAACAGAGGTGGTGACTTTTTGAAAAGGCTGATGGTCGAAGTCCACTTATATCATTTTCCCCTCATCAGTTCTCTAGCTCACTATGAGGCACAAGTTTGTGCTCCCACATATCCTAAAAATAGTATGGAGTTACCTAATTGTCTATACAGAAAATTCAGAGATGGTCATTTCCCTGAAATGATCTCTTTACAACGACTTTGAATGAGATGCTTGCCTACTATGAGGCTCATTCTCATCTTCTGCAAATAAAGATAATAATGCCTCAGAGGGCTGATGTAAAAGTTGTATGAAATAATGTATATACAGCAAATAGAATGCTTAAGCCATCATACACATTCAAGAAATGAGGAATGCTAATAGTATTAATGTGACAGTTTTTCATGCAGCACCAATTAAGCTGATTATTCAATAATGTCCTTCTCTGACCTTTAATCTTTCTAAGGTTAGTATGTTAGATGTGGCTAGAAGGTTCAGTTTTCATGTCATTATTAAAATAACATTAAAAATTCATTTTAAGGTGTTTTGCAAACTCCTACAAAACTAACTGCATGAATGTCATCTTTTCCTTTGGAAAAATAGAATTCAAGGAGAAAACCAAAAAGTTCAGGATTCAATTCCCTATGAGTATTCTATTTTAATACTACTTTCCACTGGCTTTGCCCCCGCTCCTAACAAATAAATTGTGTTAGTTTCTATAATATGACTTCTCACACTATCTATAGAGAACTGGAAAACTGTTATATTTTTAATATAGGCTTTTTTGCTCCCCAGAAATTGGGCTAAAAGAAGGTGAGAATCTATCAGAGTTGCCAAAAGAGAAATGTTCGGTGATAAATCATCTATCTGAGCATGTACAATGGACATACAAGATATCTGAAACTGTCAAACTGAATGTGAGTATGATTAGAATAAAGTTGCTCTATGTCAGGGCCTTGCTTAAATAAAAGTGACAAGTTCTGAAGAATTTCTGCCTAGTATGGATGACTGACTGAGCAAGCAGCACTGAGATGATTTCTGAAATAGTCTTTTTGTCAAGAAAACATTAAAAAGTCAAAGTTTCTCTGCTCTATACTGTCTGAAGACAACACTTTGGAAATGAAAAGCATACTTTTCCAGAAGCCACACTTTTTGCAAACTCCATTGGTGTGGTCCATCTGTCATCTTCTTTCACTTCTAGCATGATGTGGTCTTTGATCACCTCTAGGTAAAATGACACTATGGTTTTCCCAACTACAAGGGAAGGCCAGGCTCAAAGGACAACTGCACTCTGGTGTTCGGTGTCTACTCATTCTCTCCACCAATCCACTTCCCAAGAGAGCAGTTTGCCTTCCCAGGACAGTCATGTACCTTCTCACAGAAGAGGAAATTGTACTGTCATTATAGTGGCTCTTGATCCCAAGTCTATTGAGAACCAACCTATAACTTGAATAAGCCTTTTGATTTCTCTTTGAATCATTTTACTCCACATAAAATAGAATAATATCAATAATTTTAGATCCATGCACCATGATAGACATGGAAAATATTCAAGATGCCCTCTCAGCCCCTAACAGCTTTGAAGTCCATCTATTTACTGAGCAATTGGAGGCTATTTAAGCAAAAATTTAAAATGTAAAGCAATATGTCAATACAAGGACTCACCAGAATATTTTATCTACATATGCGCATACATATATGTAACAGAGACACACACATTAAGAGTGAGAAGAAGACACAGAGATCCTGGATAGAAATCACCTTTTAATTATTATCATTTTTGGTGTGATTATATATGAAAATTGATTTTGTATTTATTGTGTTTTTTTAGGAACAATATGCATTGCTTTTGTAATAAAATAAGTAAACATTATTTTATCTGCATTCAGAAAAAAGTCATTCTTTTACAATTTATCATCTGATGCTCATATTCCCTAGTTAATAGAAATATTACCCCTTTCCTAAGATTATTTTCCTACAATGCAAGGGTAAAAGAAATGGAGGAAGGATGTGACAGAGATTTTATTTCAAAATAGTTTTGAAATTTCTAGGAATTCAGTGAGCAGGTGAGGGCAATTCAGACCTGATGGCCGATGCTTAATGGATGATAGAAGCTGTCTTGTTCAGTCTGATCCTTAAGTCTACAAACATGCCCACCACATAATAGGTATTCAGAAAAATCTTTGCTGCAGCAATGTAACTATGAATTCCCAGGCCCACATATTGGCTTTGACTAGTCAGCAGAATGTATTTTGAAGTCTTAGTTATCAAGGAAATAGGAAGATAAGCCACAGGTTGGGAGAAAATACTTGCAAAAGATAAATCTGATAAATGACTGTATCCAAAATATACAAAGAATTCTTAAACCTTAGCAATAAGAAAACAACCCAATTAAAAAATGGGCCAAAGGCCTTAAGAGATACCTCACCAACGATTTGCAGATGGCAAATAAGCATATGAAAAATGCTTTACGTCACAGGCCATCATGGAAATGTGAATTAACAATGAGATACTACTGGGGCGCCTGGGTGGCTCAGTTGGTTAAGCGACTGCCTTCGGCTCAGGTCATGATCCTGGAGTCCCGGGATCGAGTCCCGCATTGGGCTCCCTGCTCAGCAGGGAGTCTGCTTCTCCCTCTGACCCTCCCCCCTCTCATGTGCTCTCTCTCTCATTCTGTCTCAAATAAATAAATAAAATCTTTAAAAAAAAAACAAAAAAACAATGAGATACTACTATATGTCTATTAGAATGTCCAAAATCCAGAACACTGACAACACCAAATGCTGGCCAAGAAGTAGAGCAACAGGAGCTTTCATTCATCATTGATAGGAATGCAAAATAGTACAGTTACTTTGGAAGACAGTATGGTGGTTTCTTACAAAATTAAACATACTCTTACCATACAATTTAGTGATCATGCTCCTTGGGTATTTACCCCCAAACAGATGAAAACTTATGTCCACACAAAACCTGCACATAGATGTTTATAGCAGCTTTATCTATAATTGCCAAAACTTGGCAGTAACAAAGATGTTCTTCAGTAGGTGAATGGGTAAATAAACTGTAGTATGTCCAGACAATGGAAAATTATTCAGTGCTAAAAAAAAAAAAAAAAAAAAGAGCCATCAAGTCACAAAAAGACATCGAAGGGATTTAAATGCATAATATCAAGTGAAAGAAGCCAATTTGAAAAGGCTACGCACTGAATGATTCCAATTATATGACATTCTGGAAAAGACAAAACTATGGAGACCATAAAAAGATCAGTAGTTATAAGGGGTGAGGGGGTAGAGAAGGAGGGATGAATAGGCAGATCACAGAGGACTTTTAGGGCAGTGAAACTATGTGGTACAATTATATAATGACAAATACATGCCATTATATATTTGTATATATTCATAGAATGTACAGCAGTGAACTCTAATAGAAACTATGGACTTTGTGCAATTATGCCATGTCAATGTAAGCTCATCAATTGTAATAAATGCAGCACTCCTATGGGTGGTGTTGATAATGTGGGTGGCTATGTATGTGTGAAGGCAGAGGGTATATATGAGATCTCTCAGTTTTGCTCTCAGTTTTGCTGTAAACCTAAAACTGATCTAAAAAAAAATCCTAAGCTAGTTTTGAAGGTTCAAATCTTTTAGTACAAACACTTTGTAAAAAAAGCCCTTGAATTGGTTGAGAATGAGTGTCCATCTCTATTCTCTTTATGAAATAACTCTCCGGTCATCTGGGGATCCACTGAAAGCAAAAGACTTAAACAGTCCTTTAGTTGTGACAGATAAATTATATTAGCTATCTGTGGCTGTGTAACAAATTTCCCTAGACCTTAGTAGCTTAAAACAACAAACTTTTAAAATCTCACAGTTCAACAGGCTGTTGGCAGGCCTCAGTTCCTCATTGGCTGTTTGCCAGAGGCTTTGGTTCCTTGTCATGTGAGCTTTTCCACAAGGCTGCTCACAACATGACAGCTTGCTTCCCCCAGAGAAAGTGAACCAAGAAAGAAGTCCCAGTGCTTTTGTAGGTTATCTCAGAGTCACACACCAGTAACTATACTTTATTTGTGAGAAGCAAAATACTAAGTCAAGACCAATTCAAGGAAGAAGTATCAAACAATTAACGGACATAGTTTTAAAACCATTGCAGAGGACTTAATCTTGGGGGAGGAGTCAGGGTCATAAATTTGGCTCTGGCAGTAACTAACTTACCCGTTCCCTTGCCAGGGCCAGGATCAGTTATATTCTAACTCAATTAATATTGTTGAAATATATGTCCCAGCACCCAACAGCTATGTCTGCCTTTTGTGAAGGGCCTGGTGAGTACTGACATGGATTTGAGAGTCCAAAGAGACCAGTTTTCATTTTCTTGGATGGTTTCACTAACATTCATACATTCCAAAAATATGATGAGATTGTTTTTCAATCCTTTATTTGTTCATCCTTGCCCTTCCTAACTGGTGTTTTTTGAATGCCCCAGAGGAAACTGATGTGCCCAGGAAGAAACAGAAACCAGAGATATCACTTTAGCTCCTGGTCTCAAAGCCAGAAGGAAAATTAGACTTATTACATAAGAAAAGAATGTCTTTATATATATCTATATATCTGTCTCAATATGTGAAAACATTCACAGTAAAAACTCCTATTTTAATGAGATCTTACAAAAATTGCACATGGATTGATCAGGTAAATATTGTGCTTTCTGGGAGCAAAAAGTCTAGCTAAGAATCATACTATTACTATTCCTATTTTATAACTGCATAGTACTTCACAGTTTATAAATAACTTTGCATGTATGATTTTATTTCACCTTCATCAAAGATCTGTGGGAGAGGTAAAATAGGTATTAATCCTCTCTCTCTGTATATATAATATACATATGTATGTATGTATATATTAATCGTTCTATCATACATATCCATTATATAATGAGAGAGACAGACAGACAGACTACACCAGAAACCAGGCTTCTGAGGCTACACATCTGACTCTCAAAGTTAATACAAAGCTCCTATTTGAAATATGAGGAAAAACCTGTGAAGAACTGTTAGGCTTGGTGAGTCACAACACTGTGGAAAATTTTGAGCTTCAAAACCAGCATTTCTTCCTGGAATTTCTCCTCTATTTGCTGGGAAACTAGTCCTTCTTGACTACAGTCAAAAGCAATGCAAAATAAAAAGAAAGATCAGTCTATGAATTTATCCCAGTGAGTCTTAAACTTGTAAAAGCATCATAATTACATGAAGCGTTCCTTGAAACTCCTGAAACAGGAGAGGTACCCCTGTAGCATTTGTTGGATTCAATAGCTATGGGGTGGAGCCCAGTAATTTGCATTTCAAACAAGTTCCCAGGCTATGCTGATATTTCTGACTGAAGGGATTTGACTTTAAGAATCTCTAGTCTATTCTATTCATTTCTACTCTCACTCTCCTTGAGTCCTCTTCTGGCCTAGGCCTCTGACACTACCTTGCCATCGAGCTTCAGTGCATTGCCCTCTGGTACCTTCAGTGCTGGCCCTACCTAGGGTGACCTTCTATTTTATCATCTCAACTGGACACTCCTGAAAGCGAAGGAGACACGAGTAATAAATACACTGAGATTATCTGGATAAATAGGAACACATACCCACACCCTAAAATTTATTTATAAAAATGAATCATGCTGTTTGCCCTGGGAAAGTTATGAAGTCTCTCTAGGCCCTAATTACTTTATGTGTATAATTGGGATAATAACACCAACCTCTTGGTGGGTTGTGAAAATTTACGAAAATACACATTAGGTTTCTTGTACACTGTGGTAGATTCCCTGAGCGCTTTCAAGATGAAAGAATGGGTTTATTCACTGAGCTGCTGGCTGAAGACACCTGGCAGTGTTTCCAGATCTTAGGAGATCACCTCAGTTAATACAGGTCATGGCTCCCTTAGGGCAGTCTGCCTCAGTGATGAGATGGGATATATGGGCCCAATCCCTTGTCCCAATTTAGGGGCAACTCCCGAAGGCCATCTCGGTGCTAGGGAGGCCTCCTACTTTGGTGGAGGCATATGCTGAAGCTGCATCATGTCTCAACTTTTTTCTTTACCCTAATCTCCTTCTTCCCTTCCATAAGTACTGATCCCAATTGATGTTTGGCCTGCTAAACTCCCATCGCAGAGTTGCTCTCTAGAACTCAAACTGGAGCATACATAGGAAGAATTCAATGAGTATGAGTTATTAGCATTCCTGCTAGTAGTGGTACAACAACCACAACCACTACTTTCTCCATCAGTTGTCCATGCTAGTGGCCCCCTTAGGCATTGTTAGATGTTATACTACCATTTCCTATGACAACTACTGAAATTACTACTATAAATTCTAGAACTAAAAAACTATTCATAGAGTTTATATGCTAACCTTATACTTTATAAGTAGTGATAAATGCTTCATATTGAAGTATAATTAGAGCATGCCCTCACTAGGAGGCTGTGCCCACATAGTGGCACCACAAGACTGATACAGTGGTAAACAGCTGTATTTAATTAATACTCCCTGTAACTCCTAGAAGTGACTACTATTACTTTCCACATTCTGCATTTTATTTTTTATTTTTTTTTAATTTTATTTTATTATGTTATGTTAATCACCACACATGACTTCATTAGTTTTTGATGTAGTGTTCCATGATTCATTGTTGGCGTATAACACCCAGTGCTCCATGCAGAACGTGCCCTCTTTAATACCCATCACCAGGCTAACCCATCCTCCCACCCCCCTCCCCTCTAGAACCCTCAGTTTGTTTCTTAGAGTCCATAGTTTCTCATGGTTCATCTCCCCCTCCGATTTCCCCCCCTTCATTACACATTCTGCATTTTAGAATGACATGTATATTCAGTGTGGACTGCAGTGTGTGTATGTGTGCAGGTGTGTGTATGTATGCACACACATATGAACACAATGTCATATGTTGAGCTACTTTCAGTGCCTCCAGTTGTGACAGAAAAATGTCTCCAGATATTGCAAAATGTTCCATGGGGGTAGGGGTAAATTTGCTCCAAATCAGGAGCCACTGACTGAGATGGTAAAGAGACAAATGAGCACTGCTAATGATGTGAACAAACTACCAATAATCCAAATGATTTCTATCCCAAGCAGGGGACTAAGGCCAGAAATCTGGTGATCCAGCCCCCATGTAATCATTAACAACATAACAAATTAATGCTCAGTGTATTTCCTGGCACCATGCTAGGTCTGCAGAACATGGTTCCTATCTTCAAGGAGCATCCAGTCAAATGGGAAGGATGGACACTGAAGTTATAATCAGAAAAATCAATATATAATTATAAACTAGGGGGAAACTTATGAAAGAAAATGAAGGTTTCCATGAGAGGGGAGGAGATGGGGGTCTGTCCTAGAGTTGTAGTCAAAGAAGGACCCCCTGTGATGGCAGTGTTGTAACCAGTATCTGAAGACCTAATATTTAGCCAGAGACTTCACTCTCCACCTGAGTACATCTATACATTGCTCTAAATTGTTCTGTCCACAAGGCATTCTAACCCTTCCTTCGTCAATTCTTTCTTTAGCCATTTCTGAGTGAGCCTTTCTCAGTTTGTTTTCTTTCATTTTTAGAAACACATGCCCTGGCTTCTTTAGAATCATTAAAATGTCATGCTTTCTTTTAGTGTTACTGAATATGTACTAATACTATTTCTAAAAAGCAAGTCAAAGCAATAATATAGTATTAACTCTGCCTTTGAAAACCATATTCCTCCCTTTCCCTCTGAATAAAGTTCTATCCAGGGCTTTTCTCTGTAAAATTTCCTCTTTTTTCCTCTTTCTTACTACATATATAGCTGTATAATGGAAAACAGGCATGGAATAGAGGAAGGTACCCCTCTATTCCTCTGTGGATGGTAAAAAAATTTCTTACTATTTTGTAACTAGGCTGAAAATGTACCACATTAGTACTTTAGTCCTAAGGGCCCTAGTGAGGCACAAATTTGACAGATGGGGTGACACATTAGAACAGTTAACATTCATTACCAAGAAAATTGCCATGAATTAAGTCAACTCACCAGGGAACAAAGAATAGTACCCTGAGATAATAAGACAGAGGAGAGATTCACTTCAGTGGGGGTGGTAGGAGTGTCAGAGATATGCCCTGGCCACCAGGAAAGGCAGATGGGATCAAGAAATATACCTGCAAATTTCTCATCTGGGAGGGATATGGGAGATGAGAGTCATACAAATGGAGGAGGAAGGCACAGAGAATAAAGGTATTGGTACAGGGGCGTCTGGGTGGCTCAGTTGTTAAGCATCTGCCTTCGGCTCAGGTCATGATCCCGGGGTCCTGGGATCAAGCCCCGCATTGGGCTCCCTGCTCAGTGGGAAGCCTGCTTCTCCCTCTCGCACTCCCCCTGCTTGTGTTCCCTCTTTCGCTGTGTCTCTCTCTGTCAAATAAATAAATAAAATCTTAAAAAAAAAAGTATTGGTACACATCCCACAGTTGAGATGGTCACATCTAAGAGTAACTGGCCACATTTTTGTGTAGCTATGAAGCTCCATTTAATCTTTGCTTTACTTCTTTCCTAGACCTACTGTATTCATTTAATAATAGACACTTACTGGGCAGTACCCTTTTTGTTAGTGCTTTCATTGTGACCCATCCCAGGACACAGGGATGTCAGGGCATAAATCTGCTGTTGCTTCCTAACTCGGTGCCTGCCAACACCCAGTAACAAACCAGTAATTGTGACTCAAATGAGGTACACCAGGCAGCAGAGTCAGGCAAATGTCCTGTCTAAAAACTGAGGGCACCATGGCCTTAGCGCCAACAACTTTTCGCCATAGGCTCCAATCTACATAATTGTTAGTCACAGATGCTTGTATCTCAGAGGCTCCTTAGAGTGTGTACAGCTTGGTAGATAGATCCTAAGTCCGGTTGTTGCCCATACCTCCTCTCAAAGGTGGCTTTCTATTCAATGTTCTTATGCAACTGAGTAATATCCCCATGTGAAGTATGAACTAACTCCAATACCAAATAGGCCTATTAGATGTGCTGATGCTTCTTTTGGTTTGCTGCTATATTTAAGTCAAATCGCAATCTTTAACTGGTTCAGGAATTTTCCTCTAAGCATTAGCTCGTATTAGCCTGTATGGTTCCAAGAACTTCACTTAAGTTCCTCTAAGTTGTCAGGATTAATCTTTCAGACCTAGTTACTCCAATATTGAAACATTTTAACTATGGCAGCCTGGACTCTGTCTTTAACCCTTCCAGTAATATCATCAATATGATGGTACCTGGCCACTTCTAATAGGATCCTAGTCTTTTCTACACTTCTGCCTAACTTTTGGAGACAAGTTGGTGGGGGAGTAGATGGCTATGAGGGAGCACAGTAAAATTCTGTCGTAACATAAGCCATGAAAAGGCAAATTGATTTTGATCATCTGGATGCACTGGGTGCTTAAGGAGGCATTAGGAATGCCCACCACTGTGTACCAATACCTTCAATCTGTGCAAAGGACTCAGATTGTTCTACCTGGAACTGCAGCAACAAGAGGGATTACTGCCACGGTGAGCTTACTACAGTAACCCACAGAGAAGCAGCAAGTACTAGTTTTCACTGGTCACACAAGGCTATTTGAAGTTGATAATGTTTTTTTAAGCAGCTCTTCCTCCACTAGCACCTTGATCAATGCCATGATTTCCTCCCATGCCCCTCTAGTTATCCTATACTCTTTCACAACAGACTAGACAGGGGAAGACTTATGGGCCCCCAGTTATGAAATCTTCTACTACCCCTGCTCTCATGTTATTTCCACATTGAGAACACTTCTTATAATCAAGAACAGACTACACATCTTTAACATGTCTTAATGCCACAATATATTTCGCATTATCAGTTACTAATTGTGTACTGCCGCAAAGGGATCCACCCACAAAGTTAATCTGCTTACTGTCCAATCAGAGTTTTCTCAGATTAAGTATTTTTTTTTTTTTTTTGATCACACCATAGGTGCTTCCCAGCACCACAGGAATAAAAAGGTTTGGCAACCTTAGTTGCCATAAAATCCCCAATACATCTTAGCCAGTGAATAAGGCCTCTGCTCTCTTTTGGTAACCTTTGTCTTTATCCTAGTCTTGTTTGCTTTTGAAAAGGGTAAAATCTAGGTAGAGAGGTAGCATCAAAAGTATCAGGTCAACACTGGTCTGAATAGCACATATCTCAGCTGAGGGAGTTCCAGATCTTCCTGGCTTGCTTCCTGTTTGCCCATAGGAGATGGCAAAGCCTGATAAGGCTTATGTCAGTTGTGGTTGCCTATGTGGCTTATATTGTACAAGGTCGCTAGAGTACCAGCATGAAACAGTTCTCCTATACCTAACACTAAGAAAGTTGGTCTAGGTTCTAGGAAACCAGTCCTGAAACCACGCTTGACTCAGTTTTTCTTTGTAGAACTCATAGCTGCATGCCCATGGTGTGCCTAGTGAGATGAAAGGCTAAGTATGATCTGGTAATAGAATGTTCTATAGGTTATTTCTCATAGTATCCCAATCATGTAACATGTTAGATATTAATGTATATGACCTAAACATAGAAAGGCTGAAGAGTAATGTATTGAAAAGGATTGTCTCATGTTCTCATTATTCTTATCAGAAAGAAATTATTTCAGCTATTTTAATTACAATGTGTTCTGAGAAGAGAAAAAGGTATCTGTTCCAACCATTTTGCCATCTGGAAAAAGTTCCCTGTCCTACTGTTATTCAAGGAGATAAATTATGAACCACATTATCATCATGTTCTTCATTTTGTCTGTATTTTCACAAAGAAATTTTGCTGACAGACATATTTTTCCCTCTAGAAATGTAATTTATTTGAAGAGAAGATCTGGTGTCTTCATAGAATTCAACAATGAACTTACTGACAATCTAGCATTTGAGACAGCTCATGTCTGAGATAGTATAATGACTTTATTAACTATTTCTTCTTCATGATTTTCTAAGCTAGGCCCAGGATTATGCTGAATTGTGGCCAAGAATTAGTTATAAATAATCCAGCAAATAGAAAATTTACATTAGTATTTACCATTCTGTGATTTTCTAATAGATAAAGAGCTTCTCAAGTAGTATACCACAAATGCTATACAAAATGATAGGTGTTATATGGAATCATGTGATAAATATTAATATATGTTTATTTTGCGGTCATCTTTATGGTGGTGAAATTCTTTTCAAAACAGGTTTAAATACTAAGTATAAAACGATTTATCAACCTATGCAGATAAAAAAATTCCATAAGTGTGTTAAGATGTGATTGGAGTTTGAAGACACCGAGATACAAAGACAATCCAACCTGGTGTGGTAGATGGCACATTTGGCCCTCATTGTTCCCCTCTCCCTGCACTCACACTCTTACTTTTGATTTTGCAATTCTTCACACTCGTCTAACTCTTGACATCATTTTTTTATGGGATTTCTTTGTCCAACAGAAAAGGACAGAAGGACAGGGTACATACACTGAGCCTAAGGCTCAAGAAAACTTGCATGTTTCCACTCACTCTACATGCTTGCCATCAACATGAGAAAAAACATGTATTAGCTAGTGTGATGGTCTAAGAGGATGAGAGTCACATAGAAGAAAGCCACCTCAGCGGAACCAGTCTAGATCTCCCTAACCCCAGACAAGATGTAGATGCACAAGAAATAATAAATGTATGTTAAGCCACTGAGTTTGGATATAGTTTGGAATTCAGCAATAGCTTAACTAATCACTTGGTAAAGAGTAAAAAAAAAACACCAAACCTGTGTTTCTCCTGACCATTTTGGTATAATCTGTAACTCCAAACAATGTCATATCTACTATTCCAGTGATTTTTCTCAATAATGCCAGGAAGGCAGATCCTATAGCACAGCCATTCTACAGATGAGGAAATTGAAGTTTTGCAAAATTCATTGCATTTCTTTTGATTACTCTCATGACTACAATATAGAAGAAAAAAAATGGTTTAAACCTAAATTAGGACCCTGAATTAATTCATTATCATTGGGAATATACCACTGGGAAGTAAATCATTAAGTTTGATATTTTCCCTTGACAAATGATTTTTTTTTTTTCAGAAATCCCATTTAGAGAAATGAGTCCATCTTGTTCTGAAAAGTAATAAAAAATATTTATTCATTATCCTGGTTATAAGCATTTAAATTCTTCCCACTAAAAATATTTCATATAATAATATACTATATAATAGCTAAAAAAGAATCTGTATGAACATGGAATAATTTCCAAGAGACTGTGTTAAATTAAAATAAAATTCCAGGGCGCCTGGGTGGCTCAGTTGGTTAAGCGACTGCCTTCGGCTCAGGTCATGATCCTGGAGTCCCGGGATCGAGTCCCGCATCGGGCTCCCTGCTCAGCAGGGAGTCTGCTTCTCCCTCTGACCCTCCCCCCTCTCATGCTCTCTCTATCTCATTCTCTCTCTCAAATAAATAAATAAAATCTTTAAAATAAAAAAAATAAATAAATAAAATAAAAAAATAAAATAAAATAAAATTCCAGGACAATATGTATGGACTGGTGACATTTATATGAAAAATACTATATATTTAGTGGATTTATTTATATAAATGAATATAATGCATGAGTGTAAGTATAAATAAAAAATGGCTAGAAGTTTTTCACCAAATGACTGAGAAGTAGTTACCTCAGGGTGAAGAGAGGTGCCTAATATTATAAATAATGGGGGAAGTAAACTTAACCTTGGAAGCAAATTAAAATTCTTATAAGGAGAATCTATTTATCTTTTACCTGTGCAACAAAATATTAACATAAAATGGAAAACTATTTGGAGGACCATTGAACTATCTGAAGTAAAATGAATGGTTCTATATTTGGATCTAAACTGCTTCTATAACACTGCAGATTCAGTGTGTTAAAACAGTTGAATATCACGTGCTAAAAGGGGAACAGAAAATTCGAAAAATTTCCTTATTAATGGTCAGTAAGAGACAAAAACACGCTTTGCTTCCTCAGACACAGATACAAATTTATTGTCCTTTCTGAATGAATATTTTAATTCTCTCACACACAATGACTTCAACAATAGGAAAAATATGCAAAATTAATGTTAATTTTTAAAAATACCCTGGTGATATTTTGTAAATCACTTGTGCACAGTGTCAAAGAAAGCTTATATTATTATCTCATTTACCCAAGGATTATTTATTTTTTTGAGAGAGAGAGATAGAAAGAGAGAACAAACAAGAGAGAGCATGGTGGCGGGGAGGAGCAGAGGGAGAGGGAGAAGCAGACTCCCTGCTGAGCAGGAAGCCCCATGTGGGACTGGACCCCAGAATTCTGGGATCATGACCTGAACCAAAGGCAGACCCTTAACCTACTGAGCCACCCAGGTGCCCTTCTAATATCTCACTTCCAATTCACAAAATATGAGCTTGCATAAGCAGATCAATTCAGCTGCTGCATCATTCTCTTCTCCTTGTCATGCACATTCCATTGATGTTTCATGAACGAAGGCAGCAAAGGGAGAAGGGGAGAGATTTAATACAATTTCTAGATGAATATCTCAAGCAGTTTTGAAAAGGCTACTATAATCATTTTTCTTCTTCTTTGTTCTTTTTTTTTTTTTAAGGGTAGTAAGGGAACCAGTGTTCTTGTTTTTAGTCTTTTTTGTCTCCAACTCCCCACTTCCACTATACTTGTCTCCCAACATATTTAATGAATAATTTAATAAATAAGGAAGGTGACACTGACAGCAGAAAATAGCCAAAACTAACCCTTGAAGTCAGAGAACGAAAAAAATACAAGGACAAGGGAAGCCAATGATACAGGTAGGTGGCTCAATGGAAAATATTATTCTCCTTTACTTCTCTATTATTCTGAATAACTTATTCCTGTTATTATCTACTTGCTTGATTTGTTGAACAGACTATGCTCCTTTCATAACTTTAGGCTTTTTTCCTCATAATCCCAAGTTTTTTTCCTAATATGTCTATTTTTTCATCACACTCTTAACTATTTCTCATAAAAGACCCTATTTGTTCCTTATTCACTGAAACTGTTATCTCCATTTGACAGCTGAAGATGCCAATTAAAGGGCTTGCCCATGGTCACAGAGCAGGCTTACACTAACACCCCTTAGCACGTTCTCCCCTCAGTTGCCAAAATAACTTTTTAAAATACATGTCTGACCTTATAGGCTTTCTAGTTTAAATCTTCCAATAGTTTTCAGTACTCATAAAAAAACTCGTGACAACAACAAAAACAACACTGTGCATTTAAAGTTCTATTGGGGTCTTGGGGCGCCTGGGTGGCTCAGTTGTTAAGCGTCTGCCTTCAGCTCAGGTCATGGTCCCGGGGTCCTGGGATCGAGTCCCGCCTCGGGCTCCCTGCTTGGTGGGAAGCTTGCTTCTCCCTCTCCCACTTCCCCCTGCTTGTGTTCCTGCTCTCGCTCTTGCTCTCTCTGTCAAATAAATAAATAAAATCTTTTAAAAAAAGAAATAAAGTCCTATTGGGGTCTCACCTTGCAAACTTCTTTAACCTCATCACCACCAGTCCCACACCATTCATTACATACTTCCTTCACCTATTGTGTCTTTCGGTTGCTCAAAACTTCAAATTTCATTCCTGCCTCAGAGTCTTTGCCCTTGCCTTTTTGTCTGCATGGAATGTTCTCCTTAAATCTGCATAGAACTGACTGTTCTTATCATTCAGGTCTCAGACTGAATATTACTTCTTCTAGGGTTTCTTTCTAGATCACCACATTTGGTGCTACCAGAAATATATGGATTGAGAACAGTAAATTTTTCAGTTCCACATTGGAAATCAGAATATGGATTTTCCAAGAAAAGTAGAGAATTCTAAGCTATTGAAACAACAAGTCTGCTGCAAAGGTTAATCAAGAAATTCATCTCAAATTGGGCAAATTTTTAGCCTGGTGTCAAAATAAATAGTGAGCACATACTGGGGTAGAGGAAGAAGAATATATGTACAGAATGTGAAGTTAAGTGTAAATAAGCTTTGTAGGAATAAAGGATGTTGTAAAAGGTGAGAATAGATTGAGAAATAGAGGGTAATTGAAGAAGTACTCTGAATCTTTAATGTTGGGCATAAGACATAAGATGATTTGATTTGTTAAGCAACCAGGTTTTTGAAGACTGTGTCACTGAACGCTTCTGAGAAGAGTAATGATTTAGCAAAAACCATTTTGAAGAACATTTGCCTTACCTTTGTAAAATATGGCAGTTATACTAATTACAGAAAGCATATAACAGAAATAGTAAATATGTATTTATCAAAACAATGAACCTACAGCTCAGTAATATTTAATTTGGCTATTCTAAAATGCTACATACAGTGCTTGAGTCCTTTGGTGAGCATCAAATCAGTTTCTATTTTTGTGTTCCTTTTTCATTTTAAGAATTAATATAACCTCATGAGATATTGTGGGAAGTTGGTTAAGATTTCAATGAAGACTTTTCTTTTAAGAAAAATCTGAACTATTTAAATTAATTTTCATTCTTCTTTACATATAACTTTGGAAAGAAAATTCAGTATATAATCAGAAGATTTATTTTTAAATCTGTTACTAATCTATCACATTGACTAAAATACATTATTTTTTTTTTTACCCACAAGCAAATAGGTGCAAATATGTGATAACTCATCATGTTTCTCAAAATCATTTTTTCCATATTATGGGGTGCCCTTTAAATGTCTAATATATAGATCAGGTGAAGCATACCAAAGGAAATCACACTGTCTGAAGTTTATATAACAAATAGTTAAGGAGTGCCTACATCATACTGACATTGCATTAAATATTGAGATAAGTTTAGGATTAAAAATATGCCTAGCCCTCAAGAAAATTATAGTCTAATAGTCAAAATATTTTCTGTATTCCAGCTATATACCATCCACTCTATAGCTATTAATGTACTATTTATTTCTGACTACTTGAAGCTATTTTTTAAGTCATGGAATGAGTTTCACATAAATTAGCAGATGATGATATTGTTAAAGTATTTAAACAAGGAGGCTATTAGACTGGGGTGACTCTAATGCCTTGGTAACTAACCTATGTAAACAAACCAAAACCTAAGCCAGAATCAACACACTTGAATCTGAGAGAATAAAACTTCAGAACAAGCAATCACAAATAGCACCTAGGCTTTCCCAAATCAGGCAACTGTTCAAGCTTAACCAATTAACTAATTTATTTGTTTTGCTTTAGTGTCTCCTCTATGAAAACCTTGCCCCTAACTCCTGTCAGTGGAATACTCCTAGCCACCCTTATTTTTGGTGCTGCTTAATTCAAATCAGTGTAGGTTCAAATAAGGTCTTGAAAAATTTAATGTGCCTCAGTTTATCTTTTAACAATGGTAACACAGACCAGAACTGTACTTCTAAAGTCAGATGCTTTCTTTTCATTCTAGATTAATTATTCTATTATTAACACCATATTTGACAAGACTAAGACATATTCCAACCCTTTGCTTGCTGGGTTTTGAACTTGTATTTTTTTTCTTGACCTATTCAAATTACATTCTCAGAAATCATCAGATTCTCCTCTTGTCTGTAATATATTTTCTGGGGACTCAAATGGCCCAATGTAGTCTTTCTTTCCCCAATATCATGGTGATAAATGATAAATCATAGATTCACCGAATTCTGGAAGCGATTTCACAGTTCACAGGAGAGTGATAAATGAAACTTATAAAAGGTTAGTCAATACCTCAATTCAGCTGTACATAGCTCATTATGGACACTTGCCAGATATAATCATGCTCATGACGGTTTCATTTTGCTTAAGTTTCTCAGCAAGGGAAAAGTGTCATGAATTGTGACTGAGACATGCCTATAGATACCAGATAGTTTTTCTCTTTATAGGGACAGTTTGGTTCAGTTAAAACCCCAGAGAATTTCTATAATATTTAAATATGTGAGGTAGGGAGAAAATAATTCCTCTCTTCATCCTCCAAGACGTACACCAGTAGTTATTTTGCAAAGGTTATTGCTTCCTTAGGAATGTTGTAAATAGATGACAGTCTAGGGCTCTTTCTGGGATGAAGAAAGCACCAGCAATTGGAAATAACCCAAGTTGGGTTGTAAAACACAAGGTGACTTTATGTGCCTTAAAACCTGTCAGTTCATGTATCATTACTGGAGTGGGGGGTGGTGGAGAATATTCTGGATCAGTGGTTCTCAAAGTATAATGTGGGAGAAAGCAGCATCAGAATCACCTAGTAACATCTTAGAAATGCAAATTATCCAGCTCCACTGCAGATTTAGTGAGTCAGAAACTGTGGGTGGGCCAATCTGGGTTTTAACAGGACCACTGTTCAGTCTAGCTCCATGATACTCAAGTGTTGCCTGAAAACCAACATCAGAATCCCATGGTAACTTGTTAGATCAACAGAATTTGGTTTCCATCCCAGTCCTACTGATTCAGAATCTACATTTTAATAGGATCCCCAAGTTATCTGCTTGTACATATGTGTTGGAAAAGCATTACTTCACAAATTTGACAAATGTGTGAGGTGAATATTTCACTATTTCTGCATGTGTAACAAGGTAAGATCACTCTTTTACACTGAGGCTAGTGGACGGCCAAAAAAAAAAGTCTTTTCAAGACAATTCTCTGTTAAGAACTATTCATCCATCCATTAATTCATTCAACAAATGTTTCTTGAGCATCTACCATGTACTGGGCACATTAATAAATACTGATTTTAGGAGCAGTGCACAAGAGAAAATGAGCTTACAATCTCAAAGTAATCAGCACTGAAATAGGAATTGAAACCCATTTGCTATCCTTGCTGTAAATGAAATTAAGAAATCCTGAAGAATAAATTGTCATCTAAGTGGTCATTATTAGTTTTATTGATTAATGCTCATTAATGCATATTTGTACTTTCACATCTATGGCACAAAATATTCTAAAGATCAGTCTTGCATGCTATGGACCAGAATTATAATTTTAGCATCTAATTTGTGTCATGGGTAATATATGAGGTAGAGAGAAAATGCAAACTAATAATGTATACACATTGAGAGGCTCCAAGAGAAGAACCACCAAAAATTATTGACTAACACCTTACTTAGGAGTGGGGAATGAGTTTTATGGATTCATGTTTCTGTGGCTGGTTTAACAAAAATCTACTTGTGAAATTTTAAATTAAAGCCAATCTAAATTAAGTATTTGGCACTATATGTGTGTTGTAGCAAGTCTCCGTGATAAACATTATTCACAGCAAAAATTCTATAAATGGTGGATTCACTTTACATATGTACTTATAATTATATTTTTATATTTAATTTTAATTATATATATTTAAATAATTTATTTACCTTATAGTGAGGGAGAAAGCACTATGAAGGAATGTTGGGACATCTCAGTAAGAGGATTTGAATGTAACTTCTAATAGGATTTGGGATTGTGTTGGATGATTATGGCAAATTTAAGGAAGCCAAGGCCAATTCTGGGCTGCTTGTTGTCAAAAACCAAGGATAATTAGGTGATTGCTTAATTCTTTACTTTAAAAAAATTGTAACTATACCTAACATAAAATTTACCATTTTAGCCAATTAAAAATCTACTTTGAGTACATTCACATTCCTATACAACCATCACTCTAGAACATTTTTTATCTTCTACAACTCAAACCCTATACCCATTAAATAATAATTCCCCATTCACTCCTTTACTCTAGTCCCTGCAAACCACTATTTTACTGTCTCTGTGAATTTGATTACCCTAGGAACTTCATATAAATAGAATCACATAGTATTTGTCCTTTTGTGACCTATTTCACTTAGTATAATGTCTTCAAGGTTCATCATGTTGTAACGTGTCAGATTTTCTGAATAATGTTCCATTATATGTATATATCACATTTTGTTTATCCTTTCATCCATTGATGAGCATTTGGGTTGCTTCCAACTTTTGACTATTGTAAATATGCTACTATAAACAAGGTGTACAAATATCTGTTCAAGTCTTTGCTTTTACTTCTTTTGGGTATATACTCAGAAGTGGAATTGCTGGATCATATGGTAATCCTACTTTTAATTTTTGAGGAAATGCCACACTGTTTTCCAAGTAGCTGCACCACTTTATAACCTCAGCACCAGTGCCTAATAGTCCAAATTTCTCCACACTCCCACTGACACCTGTTATTTTTCATTTTTCTAAAAAGATTTTATTTATTTATTTATTAGAGTGAGAAAGCACAAGCAGGGAGAGCAGCAGGCAGAGGGGGAAACAGGATCCCCGCTGAACAGGGAGCCTGATGTGGGACTCGATCCCAGGACCCTGGGATCATGACCTGAGCCGAAGGCAGATGCTTAACCATCTGAGCCACCCAGGTGCCCTTATTTTTCATTTCTGTATTGTTGTTTTATAATAGCCATCCTAATGGATGTAAAAATGGTATCCCATTGTAGTTTTGATTTGCACTTCCCTAATGATTGGTGATGTTAAGCATCCTTTTATGTGCTTATTGGCCATTTGTGTATTTGCTTTGGAGAAATGTCTATTCAAGTTTTTTGCCCATTTTTTTAATTGGGTTGTTTTTTGTTGTTGAATTATACACACACACACACACACACACCATGGATACCATACATATATACCATGGATATTAGCCCTATAACCACAGTTATAATTTGCAAACAATTTCTCCAGTTCCCTAGATTGACTTTCACTCTGTTGTCTTTTGGTGGACAAAAGTTTCTGATTTTGATTTCTAGTCCAATTTATCTATTTTTGTTGTTGTTGCCTGCATTTGGGTGTCATATCTAAGGAATTACTGTTAAATATAAGGTGAAGCTTTTCTCATATTTTTTCCCCTAAGAGTTTTATAGTTTTAGCTCTTGTATTTATCCATTTGATCCATTTTGAGTTACTTTTTTTTACATATAGTGTAAGGTAAGGGTCCAACTTCATTTTTTCCCCCATGTAGATATCCAGTTTTCCCAATATCATTTTTTTGAAAAGACTGTCTTTCCCTCATTGAATGGTCTTAGTACTATTGTTTAAAATCACTTGAGCATATATGTAAGGATTTATTTTTGAGTTATTACATTGTTCCACACATCTGTCTTTATAACAATATCAAACTATTTTACTATTTTGATTACTGTAGCTTTATAATGTTTTAAAATCAGCAAATGTGAGACCTTCAACAGGTTATTCTTTATCAAGATTGTTTTGGCTATTTGGGGTCCTTTGAGACTACAAAAATCACTATTGGGATACTAACAGGGATTGTATAAATATGTATAACACTTTAAGTAGTTGTTGACATTTTAACAATATCAAGTCTTCCAGTCCATGAGGACGGTATGTCTTTCCATTTATTGGTGTCTTCTTTAATTTTATTCAGAAAGTTTTTGTGCTTTTCAATATACAAGTCTTTCACATTCTTGGTTAAGTTTATTCCTATGTATTTTATTATTTCAGATGCTATTGTACTAGGACTGTTTTTTAATTGCCTTTTAGATTGTTTGTTGTTACTATGTAGAAACAATTTATTTTTATGTGTTGAATTTGTATCCTGCAATTCTGATGAATTCACTTACTAGTTCTAAAAGGGATTTTTTTTGTGTAGAATTTTTAGAGTTTTCCTCATAAAAGATGTCATCTGCAAACAGATATTTTACTTCTTCCTTTCCAATTTGAATGTTTTTATTTCTTTTCTTTGCCTAATTTCTCTAACACTTCCTGTGGTGTGTTGAATATAAGTGTTGAAAGTGGGCACCCTGTTTTTTCCTTGGTCTTAGGAAAAAAGTTTCCTATCTTTCCCCATTGAGTATGATGCTAGCAGTGGGCTTTTCATATATGATCTTTATTATGTAGAGATAATTTCCTTCTATTTCTAGTTTTTTTGAGTGTTTTTATCATGAAAGGGTGTTGAATTATGTCATATATTTTTCTGCATTGAGATGTTTCTGTGTTTTTTTTTTCTTTTCAATCTGTTATGTAGTGTATTATCTTGATTGATTTTCATATGTTGGAATATCCCTGCATTCCAGGAATAACTTCCACTTTAAAAAGATGTATACTCCTTTTAATATACTGTTGTGTTAGGTTTGCTAGTATTTTATTGAGGATTTTTGCATTCATGTTCCTAAGGCATAATGATCTGTAGTTTTCTTTCCTACTAATATCTGTGTGGTTTTGGTATTGGGGTAATGCTGGCCTCAAATAATGAGTTTGGAAGTATTCCCTCACCCCTCCTTCAATTTTCTGAAAGAGTTGGAGGAGGATTGGTATAATTTGCTTTTTTAATGTTTGGTTGAATTCACATGTAAAACCATGTAGTCCTGGAATTTTCTTTGTTGTTGGTTTTTGAACACTGTTTAATTCTTTTTACTAGTTATAAGTGTGTTCAGATTTTCTATTTCTTGGAACTGTCCATTTAGATTACCCAATCTGTTGTTCCTAGTACTCTCTTATAAGCCTTTATACATCTGTAAAATTAATAGTAATCTTCCTTCTTTCATTTCTGATTTTAGTTGTGTTAATTTTCTCTGTTTTTTTTTTCTTAGTTATTCTAAATAAAGGTTTGTCAATTTTGTTGATATTTTCAAAGATCCAACTCTTGGTTTTGTTGACTTACTCTATAGTATTTCTATTCTGTATTTTGCTTATCTCTTCTTTAATCTTGATTTCCTTCTTTCTGCTAGTTTTAGGTTCAATCTGTTCTTTTTTCAGTTCCTTAAGGTGTAAAGTTAGGTTGTTGATATAAGATCTTTCTTCTCTCTTTTTTAATGTATTTATAGCTATAAATTTCCCTCTTGCCACTGCTTTTGCTGCATCCTGTAAGTTTCAATATGTGGTGCTGTCATTTTCATTTGTCTCAAGGTATTTTCTAATTTCCCTTGTAGCTTACTCTTTGATGCAATGGGCTTTTTAAGAGTGCATTTTGTAATTTTTACATATTTGTGGATTTTTTAGTTTTTCTTATGTTAGTGATTTCTATTTTCCTTCTATTGTGATAAAAAAATACTTTATATGGTTGCAGTCTTCTTAAATGTGTTAAGACTTGTTTTATTGCCTAAGATGTGGCCTATTCTGGAGAATATTCCATGTTTACTCAAGAAAAATGTTTTTTCTACTATTCTTGGGTGGACTGTTCTGTATATATCTGTTTGGTCCATTTGGTCTATACTGTTGTTTAAGTCCTCTATTTCTTTATTGATCTTCTGTCTGGGTGTTATATCCATTTTTGGAAGTGGGGTATGGAAGTCCCCTTCCATTAATGTAGAGTATAGATATAATTTTTTATGGCTTTCAGTTTCTTCTCAGAATTTGTGGCAAGAATTGGGAACAAGTATATGTGAGGGATCAAAGAAATTAAGTGGTATGTTGGTGGGAATGCAAACTGGTGCAGCCACTCTGGAAATATAGTACGGAGGTTCCTCAAAGATTAAAAATAGAGTACCCTACAACCCCACAATTGCACTACTAGGTATTTATCCAAAGGATACAAGCATAGTAATTTGAAGGGGAACATGCAACCCAGTGTTTATAGCAGCAATGTCCACAATAGCCAAACTATGGAAATAGCCCAGATGTCCACTAACAAATGAATAGAAAAAGAAGATGTGGTTAATATATATTCAATGGAATATTACTCAGCCATCAAAAGGAATGAAATCCTGCCCTTTGCAACAACATGGATGGAACTAGAAGGTATTATGCTCAGTGACATAAGTCATTTGGAGAAAGACAAATATCAAATGATTTCACTCATATGTGGAATTTAGGAAACAAAACAGATGAACATAGGGGAAGGGAAGGAAAAATAAGATGAAAACAGAAAGGGAGACAAACCATGAGACTCTTAACTATAGGAAACAAACTGAGGATTACTGGAGGAGAAGGGTTTGGGGGAATGGGGTAACTGCGTGATGGGAATTAAGGAGGACGCTTGATGTAATGAGAACTGGGTATTACATGCAATGATGAATCACTAAATTGTACCCCTGAAACTAATAATACACTATATGTTAACTAAATTGAATTTAAATAAAAAAATTAAAAAAGAAACTAAGTGGTAGAATTATGCCTAATCTCCCCCACTGCATCATCTTACATCCTGTGTCCCCTGCAAGAGAAAGTCCCAGACAGTAGGCATGCCTCCAAATGTACTTATCTTCTATTGCTGGTTCTTCTTAGTGCTAATTTTTTCACAAGACACCCAAATGCTGTCCCAGCTCAGCAGTAATTTTCAGTTCCTTAACTCATGCTGGGCAACTAACCAAGATTCCTAACTTATTCCTTAGCCAGCTGTATCCACAATTGCCTCAGATGTCGTGGATATTTAGGCAGTTTGGGTTCATTTTTTTCAAAGGTGATTGTGATAATCTTTAACCCATTCAACTGCTTCCAGCAAAACGATTACCACAACCTCTTCTGCAGATTTCCCAGCTAAATAACATCATCTTGGGGCCCAGTAAAGACTCCTGCTGACTGACACTTATTTCCCACCCTACTGCCACTCTAATTTCCCTGTGCATCACCTGACTTGATGGCTTCTTGCACACTTTGTTATGGAAGGAAGAGATGTTTCTGTTAAGATGAGTGAAGACACACTAAAATTAATGTCATTTTTCTTCCTTTCAACCTCAATCTCCTATGCTATACTCAGCTGGAAGAATATGGGTAATACAGATCATTGCAATTAGTTCTATTTTTATACCTCTGGTCAAGTTGGATTCTTATCAGAGAACCTAACATCCTGGAGATAGTAAGATAGTGATAGGCAATTAGCTGTTTTCATCATTATTCTTGTTTTTAAACCTCTGAAACCTGAGCTCTTATTCCACCAAACTGCTAAATAGCAGAAAATCTCTCCTTTGGGTAACAACTACTTTTACCTATTGTTTCGGTAGGTATCAGACCTCTCCAGTTGCATATGGGCCCTTTCTAGCACTCTAGGGGTGATTTAGAATATGGAAAAAAACACAAGCTTTGAGCTCAGATGGAAAGGAATTCAAACCATGGTACTATGGCTCCCAATCTGTATTCCTTGAATAGAATTACCGGCTTCCTTAATTCTAGTTTTCTAATTAGTGAAACTGAAATAATAATATCTACTTTATAAAGTTCTAAGAACAAAAATAAAACAAATACATGTATAATGCAAGGCCTATAGGTGTAACTAATATATATTTAGTTATTAATATTTCTTTGCATTTTTATTCATTCAAAGATTAATTATTAAAACACTTATTTGTCAGACAGTATTATTCCATTTTAAGTGTAGGACTATGCATTCTTATCTCTGTACCACATGGTATTTACTGAAGTGTTTTTTCTTTATTAAATGTTTGTAAATGTGAATCTAGCATTATTACAGTATCTATTATCTTAGAGAACACTATAAAAATTGCAAGCTTTTTCTAGTGGAATCTTTTCAGCTGGAAATATTTAGAGGGTATAGAATTATCATAATTGATACTGTAGCAGACTGAAGAGGTATCTAAACATTCATCCAACAATATATATCAATGTCTCACTCTGTTCCTATATGACCTGACAAATTACTACTTGCTAGGATTCTGCTCTTTCAAATTTTCATCTATAAACTTCATTCATTCATTCATTCCACTTATATGATTTTATTCATATATTTAGGTAATTTTAAATATTTCCTTGGTACATAAGGACTTATATCATAAGATAATTTCAAGGTCCAAAGTATTATAAGTTATTTCTTAAAATAAATCATCTAAATGCAAAATATTATTGTTCTTAGAACACATGCTCTTTTGCTCTCCCTGAAGTGAATTAAATAATAGAAAAGGATTTTTTTTTTTTACAAGTGCATGCCAGAATGAACTGTTGAGCTATTGAAAGAAGAAATTCCATTAAGGATTAAATACATTTTAATATATTGTGTGGGGATTTGAAAATAAAATATGTCCCTAGTGAAATATTGTTATGGGAAAGATCTAGGAGTCCTGATGTACTTTTTGGAAGAGCAGCAA
The DNA here is from genome assembly GCF_002201575.2 of Neomonachus schauinslandi. Lineage (NCBI taxonomy): Eukaryota > Metazoa > Chordata > Mammalia > Carnivora > Phocidae > Neomonachus > Neomonachus schauinslandi. The sequence goes on along the minus strand of NC_058409.1, from coordinate 99,013,313 downwards.
TAAAATTACCATCTTATTTTAAAATCATTTAAACTTTATACTTTCCCCGTTGTTTTAACAGTTCAATAAACTATATTCATAGTACTAGCTTTGACCCTCAACATATAGACATCACACTATTATTTGATTATTATACGAGTCATGAGGAGTCTGCGAGATTACTTCACAGAGAGCTGGGGTGTTCTATAATCCCCATTGTGTCTTCTCAACTCTAGGGAAATAATTTGGGTTGTAGATACAATGTTATGTGAACCTACTCCGACCTCATCATGTCCATGGTGCTTTCCCACAATAGTGAGTGCCTACTATGTGCCAGGCACTGGGGTAGATATAATGGATGAACAAACAACATGACTTGTTTGCTCATGACTTGACCTGAAGCTAAGAGTTGGATGCTTAACCGACTGAGCCACCCAGGTGCCCCTAAACAGGCAATTTCAACATCTTGTAGTACACTCTGTGTTAGGGTGAATATAAGGTATTAAAGAAACACAGAAAAGTGGCACATATTTCAATACTGTGCCACCTGGCATAGTTTTTCAAAGGTGGAAAAATTGTCACTGACCCTGAAGAAGGAAGAGAAAGAAGAGTGAAGGATGGTGTGTGGGGGCCTATGTATAGTGTAAGAAGACATGAAGTAGGCTATTCTATTCTTTTTCACTTCAAAAGGAGCTGCTTTCACAAAACTCTATAAAAAACAAAATAAGGAGAACATGATGATAACATCTAACTGGAAGAACAATCCAGGAAGGCTAGCAGATCCTTGCTGTACTGGCTATGACATGAAATAGAAGGGACCTTTTGCAATTAGTTTCTGAATTAGTCAAACAAAGCTATTCCAACATCAGAAGCTACTTAGTGTTACTAATTTTTGAGATCTGGTCATGTACATATTAGTCCGGGTGCCAGCAAGAAGCAGATGGCACCTTCAAATTAGGATAACTCAAAGGAGTTTAATAAATGAACTATTTACAAAGATGTGGCCGGGTCAACACCAGGACTGTTTGCAACCCTGAAGGGCTAAGTGGACAGAGCAATTACAGAAATTCTTAAAGAGAGTCATGTAGAGATGGCCACCTGGAGAGGAGATGTGACCTTTGGTTAAAGGATGCAGCCAGGCCAAGGAGAAACCACAGACTTGGGAAAATAAATACCCTGAACACCATTTCTCTCTCTTTCTGGTTGTCAGCCCAATGGAAGAGAGCAAGGGGTCCATAACGGTCAGCCTTTGGGAAGCAGAGAGCAGGCTAATAGGGAAAGATGATCTAGAGGACATGAGAAAGCTACTTAATTGTAATTCATGAATCAAAAAGAGGACCAATTCACATGTATCCGCTTTGTTATTTTTCAACCTTTAAAACAGCACTGCCTATGAAAATCTTTCCAAAAAACATTTATAAAGGTACTGCAGTTAAAGAATTTCTCTTCTTCCCTCCCTCCCGCCATGTGTGTACACGTGCACAGTGAGGGATGCTCTATTATGCCTTTATAATCCTCCTGAGTTTATATTGTAGACACTTAAACCTACTCGTCATCACCAGGGATATCATTGGATGAACAGAGTCAATTTTAATCTCCTCTTCTGTAGAATTATCACGTTAGAGCAAAAATACCATAGACCTCACCAAACAATAAAATTAACCATCAGGAAACATTTTATAGCCCTATAAAACTGATCTAGCACAGCTAGTATTATTGCTAGATATTATATGTTCAAGGACTAAAGCCAGGTAGTTTTTTTTTTTTTTAAAGATTTTATTTATTTATTTGAGACAGAGAGAATGAGAGGGAGGAGGGTCAGAGGGAGAAGCAGACTCCCTGCCGAGCAGGGAGCCCGATGCGGGACTCGATCCCGGGACTCCAGGATCATGACCTGAGCCGAAGGCAGTCGCTTAACCGACTGAGCCACCCAGGCGCCCCAAGCCAGGTAGTTTTAAATGGAGACATCCAATGGCTGAAGAATAATAGATGCCAAGAAAAATACTAGGACTGGAGCCAGGAACAATTTTCTATTGGATAACTCTGAGATCCTACATTTGGTCTTCATCCACTGGTTCCTAGTCCAATTTCAAGGTACATAATGCCAGTCTCACATTTGATGGCCAGTGATAGATTTCAACAAAAAGTCAGACACACTCCCATTGGTTCTAGAAAATATTAACACTATGAACTGACTTTAAAGGGATACTGTACTGTATGAGAAGGTGGCCAATATTTCCCATTCCCACACTGAAGATTTAGTTCCCATTCAGACCATAAGCTGATTTCAGTGTATTTTTCCTGGCAGATAATAAATACAAAATAAATGCTATTGTTATTACATAGCAGGTTTTTAATTTGTCTCTTTTTAACACATATCCTTTTTGTTTACCCTGTCTTATTTTTATCATAGTAAAATAATTAAAGCTTAACCTTTAAAGTAAAGCAGAGGTGTTCTTTTTATTTGAGGAGCCACTACATCATTCAGGAAATTCAAATAAGGTCAGGCTCCACCTCCCACTAAAACATTTCTTATATTTTATTTTATTTAGTTTTATTGCAAAGTTTTAGAAAATACTCAATGAATGAGTAACTGAAAGCACTGAGGATAGGAAACATAGGGCAAAATTTTGAAATAGGGAGATGTTTGCTATCACGTGTTTTTTATAAAATACTTTCCAGCTCTTTGTAGGAATATTGCAACTATAAATTTGAAGAAAAGATTTGGTTTTATAGTTTATTTCCTCTTGTCTAATAGTTTCATCTGAATCATTAACTTCCAGGTTGTGAATTTCTTCAGAAGTATTTTTTTTTAAAGATTTTATTTATTTATTCATGAGAGACAGAGAGAGAGACAGAGGCAGAGGGAGAAGCAGGCTCCCCGCGGAGCAGGGAGCCCAATGTGGGACTTGATCCCAGGACTCTGGGATCATGACCTGAGCCGAAGGCAGACGCTTAACCGACTGAGCCACCCAGGCGTCCCTTTCCTCAGAAGTATTAATGGAAGTCTACTGCCTGTCTCAATAGCCTGGTCTGTCTGCAAGAGCTGAGGTGCAAAGCTCCCGTAGATGTTTATGTGACTACTCCATGATATTATTCTAGGGAAAATAACCCTACCTTTGTGAAACGTACTTCTGGATGATGGTATTGGTTGCTGGTGTGTGTGTTTGTGTGTGTATGCGTATGTGTGCATTTCATAGATTTCTTGGTGAGACGGGAGAAGGTAGGGAATAGGTTCTAGTGTAAGACCAAATCCAATGGATGGATGCTCAGATCTATAAAGAACGGTAAGGATTAACCATTTGAAGACATGGAAAATATTTAGAAAAGTACCTAGTACATAGTAAGTAAAAGTATTATAATAATAATTACAGTAATCATCAACAGCATCCTCAGCTGTAATACAATAATATAAAAAAGAATATGTCTCCCACAAGGGAAAAGAAGGCAAAAAGGTAGGTAAGAATATTGGGGGAGATGGTTACGGGATGATAGCCTATAAAAATTTTCATGAGTATTGTGCTTTTCCCTTGGACCTTAGCAAACTATTGTTAGCACTGGGTTTCCACCCACTATCAGTTTCTGCTTTTGATTGCACTGACCTTGAAGTAGTAGAATTTTGTCACATCCCTGTAATGCTGAAACATAAAGAAGACTGCAACAGTCATGATTTTCCTATATCACAGCCATCTTTCTTTGGATGTCAGCTTCAAACCCCCCATAACTGAGTGCCTACAGAGTTGAAAAAGGATTTATTAAGGAGATAACCTAAAAGACTAATGTTACATTTTTGACCACTTACTAAAAATACAGATTAGATATATTTGTTCACGTTATAATTTTTTCTTTTGCCCTCAGCCACAATGGTCTCACTCTCCTTGCCAACTCTTCTCATACAACCAATAAACCTCCTCTGCAGCATGTCTTCTCTGGCCCCTAATGACCCATCCTGCTCAGCAAAGTTAAATCTCTATAGTTAACCATTCACCCTCTTAAAAGGACAGTTTAGTGACCATCCATCACTACTTGAGCAAACCCCCTTCAGGGACTTTCCTCTCATACAAGGAGCTTGACAAACTATTTGTCCCCTTAAAAATTATTTGTTCTATGGAGAAGAAAGAGAAGGGAGTTCCATTACTAAGAAGAGTCTCCATTTCAGATTTCATAAGAACATGACAATTTATTAAAGGGAAAAACAATATTAAAAAACTCCAGAAGTATTTTAAAATACTTTAAAATTCTTTAATTTATTTAAAAAATACTTTAAAATTCTTTAAAATTCCAAAGTGTATTCTTAACTCTATTGATTTTCTTTAATCATACACTTAAATTAGGCTGTAGTAGTGCATTTAGTTCATGGGGTAGCTTGACAGAGTGGGAAAGAAAGCCTAGTCTTCTAGATTACACCTTCTTGACACAACTCTTTTAATACTAGATCCGGCTGACCATTTGCTTTTCTGTTTCTTTTTACATTAAGTACATCGTGAAAACAGAAGAGTTATTTTTTTCTAGTTATAGTTCTTTTTTTTTTTCCCCAGACCTACCATTCTCGAGAGAATACCATTACTCTTTTTCATTAAAATATATGAATTAGTATCTTTGTTCATTAAGAGAGAAAAAAAAAAGGAAAAAAAGAATGGAAAGAGGAGAGTTCAAAAACCAGAAATTTTTGTGCAAGTACTGGACTAAATGCAATATATAAATATAAATATAATGAAATTTCAAAGAACAGTAATGTAAGAAAAAAATAAAAAAATAAAAGATCATTTAGATTAAGTAGTTTACCAAAGATCACATACTTGTAAGTGGTTGAGATTAAGTTCAAATCCAGGGTACAAGTATAATTCTCTTGAGTTAATGGGAGGTCAGTTAATTATTAAATTATATCAGTCTAATGATACCTGTAACTAAGAGATGAGAGAATGTAAAAGTCCATGTAGGATGAAGAAGTAGGAGATAGCTTCATGGAGGAAGAGATACTTGAAATGAACCTTAAAAGATGGCTACTGTTTGGTCCAATGGAGAGAAGAATAGGGTCACTCCAAGAGTATTATTATGACAAGGTACTGGGTGAACAGTGAAGACACCCATCTGATTAAAGCAGCTAAGGATTCTCTCTGTGATCTCAGGTTGAAGAGTATCAATATCATTTGTCAAGTTCAGCATTGCTAAACCATAATTAAATTTAGCAGATGCCAAGAAACATTACTAGAAAGAGGTAACCTTCTAGTTTTTTAGAAGATTCATGAAGAAGATGCTCAGGATTCTCTTTAAAACTAGAAAGATGAGGGATACCTGGGTGGCTCAGTCATTAAGCATCTGCCTTCAGCTCAGGTCATGGTCCCAGGGTCCTGGGATCGAGCTCTGCATCGGGCTCCCTGCTCTGCGGGAGCCTGCTTCTCCCTCTCCCACTCCCCCTGCTTGTGTTCCCTCTCTCGCTGTCTCTCTCTGTCAAATAAATAAATAAAATCTTAAAAAAAAAAAAAACTAGAAAGATGAATTACATGAAACAAAGTGTAATGTTTCTCCATCCACATTTTGTTTAGGGTACTCTGTTCATTAATTTTGGTTGTCATAGAGTTAAATGAAACCCAGCTTAAAATACTTATTTTGGATTGGGTCAAGCATAGCCTGGTAATAAACTGAAGGTATATATACCTTTACCAATAGGACCGTTCTCCAGCCCCCCACCTCCCGCCCTGCACTCCCTCTCCTTCTCTTCCTTACTAAAAAGCAATTCTTTTAAAACACAGAAGGCTACAGTAATTGCTTTCTCAGGATTCCAAAATTAGTATACCTCTCCCTATTTATTTAGCTCGTCAAAAATAACCCAAAATTTCTTTACATGACCAAGGAAGATTGAAATCTCACACTCTGTAGGATGGTATGGTGTTGCCATGCATGCAAAACATTTGGAAAAGTTGTTAGGCTGTTTTGTAACCCTTACAAATGTCCCGGTTAAGGAGTACATAGTGAAAAAGCTCTTTCTCATAGCAATCTTTTACTTTAAATACATCTTAAAGCCCCTTTTTCACAGAGCTGCCAGAGCATAGTCAAGATAGCATTTTCAATGCCTCCTACCCTTCTAAAGAGCACTACTTATGACAAGACCCCTAAAGGTTTCAGGAAGGCTGAGGAGAACCTATTTTCAAAATGCATAACTTAAAAATCTATTTTACAAAAGTGTTGGTGATTTATTCTCAACACTGGAAATGAAATGGAGAGGGGTTTCACTCAATAATGACAGTGGACCTAGTATTTCAAAAGAATAGTCCCATTTTAATTGCATGTTAGCAGTTAAGGGGGTCACCACTCAATCCTCTGTTCTCTGGGACTGTAAGACTAGGGGAACATATAATCAAGAATGAATATCCAAATGGGAAATAGAGTTTTACTTTATGGCCACCTGGGTAGCTCAGTTGGTTGAGTATGGGCTCTCGATTTTGGCTCAGGTCGTGATCTCAGGGTCCTGAGACTAAGCCCCACCTCGAGCTCTGCACTAGGTGTGGGGCCTAAGATTCCCCCTCTCCCTCTGCCTGCCCCACCTCCCTCTCTAAAAAAATAAAATAAAAATAAAGAATTTTGTTAATCTGGAGCAGCCCTCTCTAACTTGGTAAATGAAGGGCTTCTGAATGTTGGAGAAGGTGGCTTAAGCCCAAAGTTGAAATGAGCCTTTCTCCTTCACTTCCTTGAATTTAAAACAATTGTATTCAGAAAAGATTCAGTCTTACAACACTGCACTTCGGATAATTGGCTTCATAGAGCATTATCAATTGCTTGTACTATCATTATCCAATCTTGAATTTTTAAATCCATTTTTAAAATTATTTTTTTTTTAAAGATTTATTTATTTATTTTGGAGGGGGTGAAGAGGGGCAGAGGGAGAGGAAACCCATGCAGTCTCCATGAAGAGAGCAGAGCCTGCAGCAGGGCTCCACCTCACGACCCTGAAATCACGACTTGAGCCAAAACCAAGAGTCTGATGCTTAACCAACTGCACCACCCAGGAATCCCTTATAAATCCCTGTGTAAAGTATTTATAACAGATACAGGGTTTTCTTTAAAAAAAAAAAAAAGGTTTTTTTAATCCCTAAGATTTCTGCAAATAAACACACACACACATTTCTGCAAGTAAACACATATGTTATCTGTATGTATATATTTGCATATGACAACTTAAACCACTACAGATGTCCTGAGTTAAAATTCTTTTTCTTCAAAACTGTCAGCATGATTACATTCTTTCCACTGTTTCATACTAGAGCCCCAAAGATTGAGAGAGTGATTTTTCCCCTATACATACATCTTTGATATCTAAAAGTTATATATTTTTTTATTCTTGAATTAAGTAAAATTAAAATAACATATCTAGGTCTGAATTGTTTTAACTTTGTGAACTTTTTTGACCTGCATGTTCAAACCTTCCTTTCAGGAAGATTTTAAATATATTCTATTATTTCACTGAGGATTCCTTCTCTGTCCATTCTTTCCAACACCGTACCCCTTCTCCCAAAATCAAGTAATCGTCACACATGGAAACTGGAACTCCTGAATTTATCCATGTCTTTCAACTATTATATCACTTTATCCTTATCTTCTGAGACCTCAGTGAATATCTAAATTTTGTCTTCTTGGAGCACCTGGGTGGCTCAGTCGGTGAAGCGTCTGACTTTGGCTCAGGTCATGATCTCAGGGTCCTGGGGTCAAGCCCCACATTGGGCTCCCTGCTCAGTGGGGAGTCTGCTTCTCCCTGTGCTCTCTTTCTTTCTCTCTCTCAAATAAATAAATAAATCTAAAAAAAATTAAATTTTGTCTTCTATATTTGCTTGATTTTTTTCTATCTTCATTTGTAATTTAGTAATTGTGTTTCTCATTGAATGTATTTTTCTCATTTTAGATTTCCCCCACTTCACAGGTGCTTGCTTTAATAGCCTAGATTAGACATCTTTTATAATCCCCTCTTGTTTTTAACAAAATCTTTTTCAGATACAAAGTCTTCCTCTGATTCTTCAGGATGGAAGGATTTATTTTATTTATTGTTTGTTGGTCTGTTTGCTTAGGGACTGTAATATATAATTTGCACAGGTCCCCTGCTTTTTTTCTGTAGTGGAATCTGACAGAAAGATCCACGCAGTAACATTGATTTCACTGTGAACAGTAACTATTGGAACCCATCTGGAACAGGTTTTCTGCTTTTTGCAGCATCTGTTTTGAGACAAAGCACTGCCATTTCACTCATTCATTTATTCAATAAATATTACATTCTTACTAGGACCCAGACATGAGCAATAGAAATATAATTGAGAACTAAGTAGGCTGCTTTGTTTGGCTACCTACCCCAATAAAAGAAAGAGAAGAAATCCAAAGGACCAAAACATCTCACAGGAATAATAATACCATTATTATTAACACTGAAAGTTTTCTCCCTGCCAGGCTGTGATATTCTTTAAAAAGCTCAAGTGGAGGGAACAAGAGGAGCCACCCTCTCTACCCACAGAAGGGGACATAGTTTTACCTCCTGCCATCATTTTCTTTGCTATGGTTGCCTTTTATCATTCCTTTCTACAGCCTAATGTTTGCCAGGATCTTCCCTGAAATAAATGCATATTAAGAAATAGAAGTGGGGAGTGGACAGAGGAGACTTATCTACATTACAAATTATGGCACTGTGCCTTCAGGGTCCAGGGAAAAAAAAGACAGTCTCCCAGTCTTCTGAAAACTACTAATGCAACAAGCCACCTCGTGAGCTCATTGTGCTTCTAGGAAGTCATCTTATCATTTATTGACCAAACAAAAAACCAGCAGCAGAACACTTAGTATCTTAGTGATCTCTGGAAAGAATAGTTAAGGTAATATTACTTTACCCTGCCTCCAGTGAAATGGAAAAAAAAAAAAAAAAGCTGGGGTTTTAAAGGACTTAAACCAACTTCTGCTACAAATGATATGCACTGCTGTTAAAACTGCAGATTCAAGCTTAACAGTTACTTTCCAAATGCTTAGTATATGCCTGGCTCTGTGCTAAATGCTTTCACATTACTGACTTTCGTAACTTATCAAAATTCAATAAGGTAACACCTACTATCTCCTTATTATTGGTAAGAAAACTAAGGCTCAGAAACAGTAGAGGATTTGCCCAACATCATAGAGCAGCAGGCCTAGAATGTGAGGGCAGTTCTGCTAATGCAAACCCTTAAAAGCCCAGCTCAAAAGAAGCAACAAGAACTATCACACATACGTAACTTCGAGGTATGTCGCATGTACGCTGTACAGAGCACTTTCATGGACTGACTTGATATTCCAAACAATCATTATCTTTTGCACCCTTCACATTTTAGCAATAATTTATATTTATAGGAAGTTTTCCTAAATATACTGCTTACTTAAGCATCAAAACTACTCACTAAAAATCAGGGCTAAAATAATCACATGGCACAGAGAAAGAAGCTGAAGTTTAGAAAATTGAAGTTTCTGACACTAAATTTGCTCAAATAGCTGGAGTCAGAGCTCTCTTTTGAATCCATCACTCTCTTTGTCAACTGTCCCAAACTTGCCCCTATTAGCAGCTAATGTCTGGTAAGATTCCACTGTTACCAGAGCTCAAAAACTTCTATGAGGTAGCCTGGAATGTGTCTAAATATAAAAATTGAGTAACACCATACATGGGGAAAAGGAATCTGTGTGAATTTCTCTGGAAGAACCAGTAACAGTTATAAAAACAAAATTGTTGTGGTCTGGGTGGACTGAGAAGGGAAAAGTCAGCTTGTCATCTTAGAGTAAGTTGAATAACTTTTGGGGTCTAAATTTGTCTCAAAGTTTTCTGATGCATGCAGAACCAATATGGAGTCTGAAAATTTGATAACACTGGCTGGAACTAAGCAGTCATAAAACACAGAGTCTTGGGGTTGGACAGGTCTTCAGATTTATCTATTTCAACTCTGTAATATCCCTAATATTTGATGGTCCAACTTCTTGAATCTCTCTGATGAGTAGGTTAATTACAATACTGGATAGCAATTATTTTTATAAGTTCATCTGTTCTTAAATTATATCCATGGTTCTCAATTACCTCTACTTCTCAGGAGTCTTGTTGAATAAGTATAATCAAGTTTTATTCATTAAGAACCTTTTCAAGATAGTTATATCATTTTGGGTCTTTTCTTCTTCAAGTTAAATATCTGTTATTCTATCAACTTTATCTCATGATACAAGCTTCTGATTCCTCTAAGTGCTTTGCTTTTTTGCTTTTTAATTTATTAACACTCTATTTAATGTTCTACCTGTGTGTTCTCGTCAGGATAAGAACACGAGACCATCACTAAACAAACTCAATAAGCAGAAGAAGAATTTCTAGGTGAGGTAGGGAAACTGAAGGGACTCCGTTTCAGAAAGGTTCTGTCTCTGCTACTTTTCTGCTAGGCCCCATTTACTCATGTTCCACATTTTGCCTCTGAATAAGCCAAAGAAGCCATGTTCCCACTTGAAGGGAGAAGCAAGAAAATTAGTTACTCTCTGAGTTTTGTCGTAGGCCCCAAACACCTGATAATGCCTAAGAAGAACCAGATGCTAAACATGATCCGGGATATTAGCTTCCAACAAACCTTGGCTGACATTGGCATCAATACCCCTTACCCTCTGTGACTTATGAAATAATACCTATTGTTCACCTGACACTTGCTACTGATTGGACCCTACTCTGGATTCCTAAAGGAACACATACCCTAGACCACTTTCCAATATAAACCTCTAACCCCAAGCAATGAAGAAACTCATTCTCCTTCCCTTTCCAGTCTCCCAGATTCTCCCATCCTCAGACCCAGCCTGCCTGTATGGCAGGTCACTGTTAACCCTGTCGGCTCTTAACGTATAGGACTCATTTACCCAATAAACTTATTTATAATCATAAAGTTGCTCTGAGTGGAGTCCATAAAAATTTACTTAGTCATTTTCTGTTTTAGTATTTCACCCAGAAAATAGAAATACTTTGTATTTCATTCCTTGCTATCTCTTTCACCCACTTCTTGCTCACATTTTTATCTTGTCTCTGAAAGGACTCTTGACACATGTAATCATCCTGAGATAATAAATAATTGGGGAAAATCAACCTCCAGCCCCATTGCAAACCTACAGATTTGCTTTTCGTACTTGACTTTGTCTCATTTTCTCTTTTACTTCGTCTCATTTTCTCTTTTACTTCTTCTTTTAATGTTACCATCATTGATTAAACCTCTTGTACTCAGGAATGGAATTCATTCTTATGTTCAGGAATGGAATAAAACATTCATTCAGCCAAGAAATACTATTGATCATTCTACTATGTGCAAGGCATTGTACTTGGCATTAGAAATCAATGGATATACCTAATCAGGGACTTCAGTTCAAACTCTGAAGTTTTTATTAATACATCAAACAAAAATAGCTGGTGTTTATTGTATATTTCATATATGTCAACACTACAGTAAGCATTTTCATGCCTTATGTAAATTCACCCTCATAAAACTTCATGAATATTGTTATATTAATTTTACAGATGAAGAATCTGATACTTGAAGCAGTAAGAAACTGGTCTATATCTCACAGCTAGTAAGTTCAGGGTGTATAAACTAAATCTAAGATTATCCAATGTCAGAGCCCTCCATCTCCCCACCAGAATATAGTAAATATATCACATTATTTGGAATATCATTTTGGCAATCACCAGTATATCTCCTTCTTAGCCTGTTCAAATTTAAATTTACTTCAATTATTTTAGTCTATTTAAGGCAAAAACGTGCCTTATTTTAGAGAAATGTAGTTTATTCTGCCCAGAGGTTGCTGTCTAGTTCATTGCTCATTTAACCAGCCGAAGACGGAGATATTTGTCAGTGTTCCAGGCAGTCAGTCACCTCTGATTTGAAATTGTTTGGAACAGATTTTGAATTTCATTGAACAAATAATGCACCACTTCATAAAGCATTAATGATTGTCATAGGCACTCACAAGCACAATTGAGTGGAATACATCAGCAGTTTAAAAGACTCCATAAAAAGCAGAAACAAAAACCATGATGTTCCATTTCTAAAGCTAATATGCTGGAGAAATTGATTTGGTAATTGTTGCCTTACCTGCTTAAGTGTAAGGGCACTATGCGCAAAACAATGTAATACATTGTATACTTTTTTTAGATTGGAAACTCTAAATGCAAGGTAATTGTAGAAATTGTTCAAACTGTTGGAAGGAAGTGATTCAAGAAGCACCAAAGAAACTGCTACAGTCTGGGAAGGAAGCTGTAGGGGCTCAGCTCCAGGGAGTCTCTTCAAAAAGAAACTATTGAGGAAATAATTAAGTTCTCTAGGAGGACTGAAGAAAGCTTCACTATCTAGTACTAGAAAATACTCCTGAGTTGAGCCTTAGGAGAAGCCATGCCTCTATCAAATTAGCCCTTTAGATAGGCATGAGTTCCAGGGGCTATGCCTTTGTTATTTATCTAAGCCCTCCCCCACCCCCAGTGATTTTGTTTTGCTTTTGTATAGTACTCTTGTGTAAAGATAACATTTTCAAAAGAGGGTATAATCATGTAGATATAAAATGAGCATAGGTCAAAACTTGTATTTAACTCATTAATTACTGAGAGAACCCAGTAAGATGTTACTTTAGATTCTCTAAGGAAAATCTAAAGGGAAGCTGACTGTATCCGCCCATTAGGAATGGTGAAATGACAGGACAGTCAGTAATCTTTTAGACCATTTCAAAGTCTTTCATAATTTTTCCCTATATTAGAATCTGTTTTTAAATGAAGCTCATAGTTTTATGGAAATGCCCTCATGTACATGTGAGATGTAAAAAAAATATGTATTTAATATAAGTTTGGCTTCTTCAGAAAAATTCCAACTTTTCAGCTAGAAAAGGTTAATAGATCAGGTATTTCCTAGGAGACTCTACCAGAAAAGATGCATCTAAACACAGACTCATGTGTTAAACACATATTTTTTAAAAACATATTTATTGGATAAATAAAGCACTTTACAGCAGAAGCAGAGTTAGGCTGGGTAAAATGAGTTCATTTAGTATTGTTTTTCAGCCTGCCAGAACAGATGCTTAGGCAACGCAGAAACACATATTGGGTTTAGTCTTTAATATTTCCAAGGGTCCCCTGTTGTGGTAATTCCCCAAAACTAGTATTTGGGTTATTTCCATACTGTTTGCTATTCCAGAAAGGCAAGATCCACCCTCGCTCTAAGTCCTTGGTACTCCTTGAGCCAAGGATTCATCTGAAATGCTTGTCTCTTGCCAAAGAGTCTGCCTAATAGCATGCAAATTGTTAAGAAAAAAAAAAAAATCACATCCTAGTAAGAAAGAAGCCTCAGGAAGCTTGCCAACAGCATTAGATAGCTGGTAGAGTATGATGTATCTTCTGTCCTCCATCAAGAAGTTAAGGACACCTAACCTTGAACCCTTTCTTCAACCTACTTTGGCAGTATTCCAGAGTCCTAAAAGGACTGTCCTTTTACTCTGTCCTTTTCCCGTTGGTATATCGAATTAGCATATTTACATGCATTTAAATAACCAAAGAAATTCCTGTTAGGGAACAAGCTAGGAGACATCAATATGAGAGTATATATTCATTCAACTTTTAACAATGCAGACAATTTCTCTAAATAATGATATATATATATATATCTGTAATGTCAGTGCATTTTAGAGATGCAATAAATTTATTCATTCAACAGATAATTACTGAGCATCACTTGGTTGGTGCAGACATGGTCTCAGTTCTCAGGGCCTCTACAGTCAGATGAAAAAGAACTATATTTGCTACTTGGTTTGGAATTACTCATTGTTTTAAAATAGAGGTTTTAGTGTTATTTAGGTATGGTAAAGCCAACAATTAGGAGATGACTGCTGTTGAAAAGCAATTTCTTATACACACAGATCCCATGAGAATGAGGATGTCGCACCATGGGTAGCACAGAGGGAAGCATTGGGATCAGTCAGGAGGCATAGGGAATGAGGAGAGAAATATGGGCAAAGGTCTTTGTAGTGGTTTCCATGGGAAGGAAAGGTGAGATGGAGTAAGCATGCTTAGAGCTGGCTACTTTGAATGATTTCAGTGGTCCTTAGGGCATAGGGGCTGTCTTAGTTGTCGGGTCCCTGGCTCCGGCAGGATTAGGGCAAGGGGACAGGCATAGCATGAGAGTCCCATAAAGGAAGTGGATGAGGGTGCGGGCTCTGGGTTGGTTGGTGTGCATTTGAAAAGGGTGACCGTGAGCAAGTTTTTTACTATCTCTAGGAATTGGCTAACCCTGGGAGAGGCACTCCCTCCAGGGTCAGCAAGGCCCCTGATGTCAAAGCATCAGGATACAAAAAAATCAAAGACATGATTAATACACTCAGACCTAATTTACTTTTTTCCTTTAAAGCTCAATACCAAAACTCGTTACCATTACAGGTAGAGAACTGGCAATAATTTAAATGATGATGAAGGAAGAAAATGAGGAGTGATACCATCACTCCTGAAACTGAATACCATTACTCCTGAAATTGAAAGAAAAGTTCAGAAACCTTTGTAATTCTTTCCAGCTTCTTATACATAAGATGGATAAGTTGAGCAAGCTGTGATTCTGGAGGAGAATTATAAATAAGAGCAGCAACTATGCAGGGTTTGCTTATCATGAGCCAGGCAATATGCTTAGTGCTTTGCATGCAGTTATTTTGTTTGATCCTTCCAGCAGCTCTAACAGATATGGGAAAGTGAGGCTTGGAGAGCTTAAGTAATTTTCCCAAGTTTACACAGCAAGTAAGTAGGGTTTATGCTGAGATCTGATGGTCTCTAGAATTGAGGCTGTTAATTATTATGCACATAGACATACTTCTTTATACATACATAAATGTGTATGTATTCACACACATTTTGAGCAAAGATGAAGGACTTTTAAACACATCACAAATTATATACAGAAGACTAATTTTCTAGAATGGTTTAAGAACTGAGTGTGGGAATTAGACTGCAAGCGTATTAAAGATATAACTATAAATGTCTTATTTTCAATAATTATAATTGAAAATCTTCATCATTCATATAGTCTTACCATAATGTATTTCTTCTAAGAAATCTATTATCTTTGATGATTGAATACCTGGGAGAACCTCATCATTACAAAGGTGAGTTAGAATTGGATTATCCTGAAGAAGTAAGAGGTGTGAAATGAAATGAATTGGCTTTCTTATTGTGAAAATTGTGTTTGTTGTTGTTACTGCCATTTTCTCACCTCTTTTTTTTTTTTAAGATTTTTATTTATTTATTTATTTGAAAGGGGGGGAGAGAGAGCACAGAGAGGAAGAAGCAGACTTGGGCTTATCCCTATGTTTATTAATAGAAAATGATATCTAATTGGGACTTGGTAATTAAGAGATTTCTAAGGCAGGGTCAATGTGGAGGGATAAAAATACATTGGAAGGGGTTGGGATATCCATAGGAGGACAGAAGCTGAATAGTTGACATTCAAACAGTTAAAGGATTTTGCTTACTTCACAGTTGGGAACTTAGCCAATTCAGCACCAAACTCTAGGATTCTGAGCAGTAACCTTCCTGTTGGTGTGAGAAAGTTATCAGCAGCAATATTCTTCCTCCAAAGAAATCAGAGGCAAGGGACCATCTGATATGAAGTGGAGAATGCAAGTCCCTTAGGCTGGCAGGAGCGGACCAATTAGCATCTCATTTTCTACCAGAGCTAATTAAGCCATAGCTTGCTGCCTTCTGCCTCAGCACCCTTCTGTCTCAGAACCATGTGCCTGTTGAGCCTGAGGCTGAAGGTTGTGCTTTACACTCGGCCTCTCTTCAAGTAGGACTCACTTTCCCCCTTGAAATTAATGGACTGAGACAGGTTCCAGTAATCCTGGGAACTTCATGTGAGGAAATCCTTTCCTAAGGGTGCTCATTCCACTGGAGATTCAGAAATTCAGCTGAGAATGGGGCAAGAAAGGAGATAAAGGGCAAATTTGATGTTTAATTCCAGGAGACCATCTCACCCTCCAATGGCAATAATAATAAAAATAAAGTTGATTGTTTACTATTAACTAAACACTGGGCTACTTTACATTTATTATTTTATATGACCCTCATAACCATCCCATGAGCTAGGCATTTCCACAATTTCAGAGTGGAAACAAGTTCACAGAGCTAGGAAGTTATAGCCTGAATTCAAACTCAAATCACGCTGAGCCCAGAGCCAGTGCCTTATCCATTACAGTATGTGATCTTGGAATGATTATGTGTTAAACTACTTTTCTCCCAGTTTTCTTTCATCTCAGAGGCATGGTTCCTTTTCTCCCTTTCAGTTTCTAGTTAATAAATACCTGATATTCAAGAACTAGTAAGCCCACTCGATCAAGGTTCTCTCTCTATATATTTATTTTTATTTATTTTTTATTTTCTATATTTTTTCCATATTTATATGTAGAAGTTTACTATATACATTGTTACATATATTATATATTATTATATATTATGTAAATTATATAAGATATATATATATATATAAATTTTTTCCAGTCAATACATTTTTAGGATTAAGAGGTGAGAAAATGGGGTTGCCTGTGTGGCTCAGTCAGTCAAGTGTCTGCCTTTGACTCAGGTCATGATCTCTTAATTACCAACTCCCAATTACATATCATTTTCTATTGATAAACATAGGGATAAGCCCAAGTTTCTCATGGTCTGACAACATTTTCTTGTGAGACTCAGATTGTAATAGCAAAATCCAGCACAAGATGTGATGATTTCTAGGGTTATGGGTTTTCCAATCACTGCTATATATTAGGCCATATTAAGAAAAACACACTGTAAACCTCAAATACCCACCATGTTCTCCCCACAAACATCCCCTCTTTGAAGACCTGCCTGTCCACTGCCTGGAAAGTGTAACCTTATGCTATAATTTCCTCTACTCTGAACCATTCCTGATAGAAACAGAAGAGTTTACCGTAAAAACTGGGTGATATTTAAAAATATATCATTGTGCATTTTCCATTCACATTTCCATGAGTTTGACACTTTCCCTGATGAGTCCAAGGCATTCAGCTACCTCAGAGTAGGGTCAAGGTGATGGTAAGGAATTAAACTGTTATAGAAATATTCACAATAAAAAAAGGAGAAATAGCTAATACTTTTCTTCTGATATTTAGACAGAAGGACAGATGGAATTCTGAGCCTATTGTTTCTTAGAGACAATGTTTCCGATCACATTTTAGTCACTCTAAAAAAACCATGGCGATCTCTATTGGCAGCTAAAGATAAAAAAAGCATTATTGGTGATGACCACCATAGAGTGATGGTTTTTGAATAACACATGTAGGACCTCTTAGAATTGGGGGTCAAATGAAATAATTAAAAATGCATAACTTGAGGACATGCTAACATTCTTAAGATCTGAAAGAATCACTTAAGGATTCATATTTGCTTATATTTATATTATTTGTTGTATTATTTATTCAAAGAGTTGGGGACGGGGAAGTGTTACAAATTTTGGTGGAATATCCTGAATAATTATTCTGGCCAGGGTTTAATCTGAATCAGGAGGAATATATGTGAATACATATATGCATATGTATTCACTTTGCAATTTCCCTGAGGCCAACTTCTTGTAATTCCATCCCTTAAATTCCCCTCTGTCCTTAGTTTTGTTTGGCCTCTTGCCCTTTCCAATCAAATGATGCCTCAGTAAGTGCCTGTCTTTCCATAGCCCCAGTTTTTTTCCTTTTTAAAAATTGAGTCTTTTATTTTAGAAGGAAGACAAACTGATCCAGGGTGCTTCAGTCACTTTGTCATGCCTACAGAAACTGTGTGGCTTTAGGACTCCAGAATCTGTTTGTTTCACCTCCCAAACTACCTTCCTCAAACCTTCCCAGCATTTCCACCTCAAACGTGGGGAGGTGACCTGCTCAAAGCCATACACCCGCAGGCTGCAAAGTCCCTTGACTCCTAGTTTAGCACATTTTCATATCGCATCTTACTGCCTCCCATTCTTATTGAATTATAATGAGCTCTTTTCTATTTTAATGAGTATGTTAATGTGTTCGTGTTGGTATCAGCCTGACCTTGTATATGTTTGTCTTCGCTGCTCAAGTTTCTATTTAAACTGTAAGCTCTTGGGAAGAGGAAAAGATGCCAATTTAACCACCCCACTGCCTTGTGCTCCTGGAGGCTTAGCAAACACTATTTGGTGATGATAATGATGACAGACTAGGCATAATAAAATTCCCCTTTCTCTCTAGGGAACAGTGCGGTGGCATCATTTTGCATTTTTGTTGCTCAAGAGATAGGTACTTCAGGAGTCTTCTAAAGGTCAGAAAATGGAAGCAGCATTTTCCATCAACAACTTTTCTCAGAAGAATTCTGCATTTCCCCCAGATTTGCAAAGGGAAACAGAAGTGTGAAGCCCAAAGATTTGTGGAGTGGAGCTGTCATTTTATATTTGTTTTCCAGGACACTGCTGAGCATAGCAAATATAAATGGCAAATGCCACATTTCATTTTCAGGAGAGCAGGTGGCACTTGAAGCAAGGGAATTGAAAGGATGTAGGATATGCGGGAAAGAAAAACACCAAAAGAGGAATGGAAGCTGAGGAGGTAGTTGAATAGTGTTCCTAACACATGGTATGACTTTACTACAAAAAATGCAGACTCTGTCTAACTTGGAGAAAAGTTAGAGAAGCCGAGTTCCCACGGGCCATTGAACGAAATTAGAAGTAGCATTGTATAGTGGCTAGGTTCTTGAGCTCAACTACACTGACTGGTGTTCTAGCACCAACAGTTCCTAGGTAATACCTATTATTTAGGGTTGTTGTCAGGATTAAATGAAATCATGCCTGCACAACCCTTCAAATAATGCCCTTCCCATAGTAGGCACTCAATAAATGCTAGTTATTACCATATATTTTACATTTAAGGCTTCACACTTATAAGCGGAATGATGGGGTCATCCTCAAGAGTGATTACAAAGTTTGGGTGGGCCAAACACTGACCTTGGAAACATCATTTAATGAGGTGGGACAGTTAGACGCTAGTCTCCAAAGTCCTCCCTGCTGGTAGCTATATGTCTAAAAATGTTCACTTCTGTGAGTTGAGACATTACAATATTACAAATGTGCAATATATGAATAAGACACAATCATCAATTAAAACATAACTATTAATCTATTTATCATATTAACTACTGATAGCCTAGTGGGTCTGAGAAGACTGGAGAAGACAAAATATGAATGTGTGAGGCAGACAGCAACTAGCTGTTCCCACATCTATTTCTTTTTTTTTCTGGGCACACAGACATACTTTATGCCCCAGACTACCTTTCAATTAGGTATGAACACAGGTTTAAGTTCTACTCAGTGCTGTGTGATCAGAAGTCATGAGTGTTCCTTCCAGGCCCCAGACCACTGAAAATTTCCCACATGCTATCCCCCCTACACTTCCCTTGACTTGTTTAAAGAGCACAGGGATACTGGAAGCTACAGGTCACTGATACCATTTTGAAATTTTTAAAAAATGAGAAGTAAACACTTACATATATACATACATTTACACATACATGTATGCATACACACATATATATATTTATACACATGCTTGTATGCATATAAAATTTATAGCATGCAACATCATAGGGGATAAGCAAGAGAAGGACTAGAGCAAATAAGCTATAAAAATGTATTTGGTTCCATTTTCTAAGTAAAAACTTGTGAAGTTAGAGGAACATAAGCATTTTTGACACCATTTGCAAGTTTGGGGGCCCCAAATATGACCCTCAGTTTCAAAAATTAGCTAGAAGGACTCACAGATCTCATTAAAAGTTGTTACGATCACAGTTACAGTGTGTCACAGTGAAAGGATACAGATTAAAATTAGAGGGAGGAGGCCCAGAGCTCAGAGTCCAAAAAAGTTCCAAATGCAGAACTTCCAGTCCTTTAGCCCATGGAGTCATGGACAGTATTACTTTCCAAGTATTGACATGTGACAATATGTGTATCATATTGCCATCCAGGGATGCTCACCCAAGCCTTGAGTCCAGAATTTTTATTGGGGCCCCATCATGTAAGTATGATTGACTGCCCTTGTGTCTGATCTCAGTCTCCGGCTGCTCTGGAGGTTGAGCTGATGCAATATGACCTATAGCCTCTACCCTAAATCACACTGTTAAGCTCTCTGGAGTGACTCAGGCCTCCAGGAAAACAAGAATCTATCAAGCATGAAATTCTAAGGGTTTAGAGATTACTTCCCAGAAACCTAGGGCAAAGTCCAGGTTTCTCTTACTACACAAAGCCTTTCTGCTACTCCTAAGACTAATCTAGGAGGGCAAACAAGTATTGATTCTTTACATAGAGAAGACAATGTATTTTTTAGTCCATCAGAGACACTCACACAATCTTTAGTAAATTTTGCACTTGAATGGCAAAGGGACTAAATGAGGGATGAAATTCAGGCCTCACACTCCTGCCCCCCTGCAATTCATGGGCCTGCATAAACCAAGAGGAGATGCCTTTTTGTAACTCATGAAGTGAAGAGGCAGAAAAATGCCTTTTCCTAATCTCATGAAGGCATTATATATGTGAGAGGTAGTCTTGCATATGGAGTCCAGATAGTGTAGAAAGAGTCCATAGAAAGCCTAACTCATATGGATTTCATTAAGCCCCTTCTCTCTCTGATGTCATTTTCTTCACTCCCTTAAATTTCCCTTAGACTCTTGCCCCAGGTCTTGGTCCGGACAGAGAAAGTACATCTTTAATCTTCATAAAATGAAGTAAAAGTCTTGTAGAGTTTTCAGGGTAACTATACACAAGACAAATAAAGCATTTTCTATCTTCTTTGACTTCATCTCGAAGTATAATTTCAATGTGTTTGTATGCTCACAAATTATTTTTGCCTTTATTTAGTCTCATGTAAGACCAACTGAGTGAGGAGATAAAAAATAAATAAGGGTTAGAAATTAAATCCTGCCACAGAAGAATGTCTCAGGGCATTAAAAGGAATTAAGGAAATGTTTTTAAAAAGGAACTTACTATCATTTCACATTTATATAATACTTTGCAGTTCAAAAAGAGAATCCTAGGGCAAAAGTAAGGCATAAATGATTATTTCCATTTTACAGATGAGAAAATGGTGGTTTACAGATGTTATATGACCTGTTCAAGGTCACACAGACAACAAGGAAAAAATCTGTTTCTTTCTAAGAAGTGGTAGAGTAAGAGTGCTATGGCTACTTTTACCATGATCTCAGATTTCTTTTGTAAAAATGAATCTGAATCTTTATGAAATACCTGCTATTTACCAGGTGATGCTAGAGATATGTGGAGGCGTGTGTGCGCATGTGCGCATACATGTATGTGTAAGTGCATGTATGTATATAACACACACACTCACACAAATATTTATATATTTATTTTAAACTAGGAAATGGTCTTCTTTCAAAATGCCTTTGAAAGTTGCCATAGCCAGAATTAATGTGGTGACCCCTCAAATTAAAATTCCTATTGAAATCTTTTTGATCTTATTTACCCTAGTCTGCATGGGTTGTTCTCTGGAATTTTATTCTCCATAAGTATGTTTTGAATAAGATACATAGTTCTGGCTTATAGAGAGCTTGAGCTCTCTGGCCACAATTATAGCTTCTAGGATGGCTGAGTTCTTCCTGAAACTTTTGCCACAGCCATCAGTAAAGATGGTATCTCTTTCAGATAAAGAACTGTATGGATAATGGAGGTTTGTGGCTATCTATAGTTATATTAATGATAAATGAAAAGAATGTACCAGAGAAGAGAAGCAGAGAAGCAGAGCTAAGAGACAAAGAGAGAACCCTGTTGACACTATTGTATGACACTATTTGAACTCACTAATCCAAGTATGTCAAATGAACTTGCTTTTGGCCTGTCTGTTCAATGGGCACACACATTTTCTTTTTGGTTTAAAGTGCTCTGAGGTAGATTAGTATAACTTAAAATTGAAAGACTCCTGAGTAATGAAGGAAAACATTAAAAATGATCAAAAGCATAGGAAGAGAAGCTAAAACCCTCCACTCCTCAAATAACCATGGAATTGACTGGAAGTCAATGGCAATATTCCTCTGTCAACTGACCACTTGATATTTTATGGGTTTTGTTTTGTTTTGTTTTTTTGTTAAGTGGAGCCCAATGCGGGGCTTGAAATCATGACGCAGAGATCAAGAATCCTATGCTTAACTGACTGAGTCACCCAGGCACCCTGACCACTTGACTTTATAATGTTCTTGTCATTGGCTATGCTACCATGGCTTGCTCATATTTCTTTAGTTGATCCCCTGAATCAGGATAGTGTAGCTGTAATCAGAGACCCTATGTGTATGAGAATGATTGGGTTAGCTTAGACAGGAACATACCCATCAACAGATCCTCTCCACTGAAAGTATAATGATTAATGAGCTCATTTCTCTCATAATTCAAAAGTGACTCAACAGGGTGGCCTATGTGGTTATAGGGAGACAAACTAAGAGGTTATTTGTGTGTGCTCAACATTTTCAACTCAGCAAGTCCCACAGGACAGGGACTTACCTGCCCTTCAATTTAGGAAGGCATCAAGTAGTTTGTTTTTTAATTTGTTACATGGCAGATTTTAACAGAGGGAGAAACTGTTCTCTTAACTAAAATAAAGTTTGTTCTGAGAGATCATAGAATAAGAATGTTATAGCTACTTTAACCACTCCACCATAATTAAAAAAACCTAATATATGCAAAATAGCTACTATGTACCGGCACCAAGTAGTGATGGGTGTGCACATGAATGTGTGAGAACATTGCTGTCTGGCCCTAAGTGATTTAGAAGCAGGAGAATTTTTATCTGTATTACCTAGATAAGACTAAAAATCTGAAAAAAACAGACCCCTCAGCATATTAAATTCATATCCAAAAATATAAACAATTAAAAAAAATCATGCTTAACTCCTCTATCATAGCTTCTCCAGGTGAATGTGAGATTATAAACACAGAGACTATATCTTTTACATATACTGCTTATATTCTTTGAAAAATTTTATGTACTCTACCACAATGTCTAAAGATATTAGATATTGATTTTCAAATTGGTAACCACACAAATTTCATACAAATAAAGACTAAGCATATACCAAAGTTTTCTTTGAGTCACTAATGGGCAAATCAACAGAAAATAAAAGATAATGTGGGAAGGATTTGAGAAACTGGCATATATGTTTAGTGGGAAAAGGAGGCATATACGTTTAGTGGGGAAAGGACTGCTCAAATACAATTGCTAAAATGGAAAGTGATTGCTATCCTACAAAACAATAAACCATGATTTTGGGATAATCATCTCTATTGGACAGGAAAAAAAATCATTATATGATACCAGTTTCTACAAGTTAATGGCTAACTTAAGAGGGTTGTAAAACATCCAAGCTCCATTCATTAGACAAAGCTACTTTTTCTGAGAGCATCAGATATTGTCCAGATAGGCTTATTGGAAAATTATCTAGTACCATATTGAAGTCACATAAGCAACATTTTGTTTTATTTTCAAATTTTGGATACTTTTTCCCATAAAGAGATAAGTCAGCATAAGGGTAAGCCAAATTAACTACAAATGGAGTTTCTGAGATAATTGAAGGGACTCATTGATTTCTTATTATTCCATGCTAATAAACGAAAAATTGTAAATTTTCAATTATTTTTAGCAAAAATATATCTCAGATATTCATAAATTTGCCACTGGATACCAAACAAACAAGTTAGAAGCTCAGACACAGGTATCAAGGAAAAGATACAAATTAAATTGCTTATAGTATATAAATAGAGGGAAGGGAGAGTTTAGTTCAGAAAATTAAACAAGGGCACCTGGGTGGCTCAATTGGTTACACAACTGCCTTCAGCTCAGGTCATGATCCTAGAGTCTCAGGATCCAGCCCCACATTGGGCTCCCGGCTCAGGAGGGAGCCTGCTTCTCCCTCTGACCCTCTCCTCTCTCATGCTCTCTCTCTCTAAAATAAATAAATAAAATCTTTAAAAATAAATAAATAAATAAATAATATTAAATGAATAACTGTAGTCAGTGTTTCTAAAGGAACAAATCACCAGCAGATACATCAATAATAATAAGACACTATACATAGTAATTTTACTGTGAAGAACTTTTAAGATCTTCAGGGTTGTTTCCCCTTGAATGGAAAATTTCTTTTTAAGATTCCTTTTTTCCTCATTTTTCCAAACAGTGTTTGAAATGTCACACACCTCTAGAATTTAAAATGGTGGGAAAGCAGCAACAAGGAAGAAGGGAAAGAAACAAAAAACCTTGAGTCAAACCATCCATCTCAGTATTTAATTTGGATCATCCTCACCATCATCTTAGAGTGCTCTCATTTACCTCCCCAAAGCACTTTTTTTCCCCTTCAAATGATAATTAACATTTGATTAAAAATGCAAATTACAGATAAAATTTTGTATTTCATTAAATGAGAGGACTTTCTTTGAATACTCTGCCTCCTCTAAATCCTTTTCTGCTCCTTTTCTTGGAAACAGTCATTGGCACTATTTTTACCACAGTTAACAAGTCACCACAAGTTCTACCATAGTTAACAAGTCACCTGACAGTCAACCATAACCAACAGTTTTAGGATTTCAGAGACAGGCAGGATATTAAGCTGTTCCTAGAAAGGTAAAGATTATGCAAGGCCCAGTTTATCTTCCCTGGTTGAAATCAGTAACACAAGTAGTTGCATAAGGAGTTGATAACTAAATGCAGAGGCTAGAAAAGCTAAGTTTAGGAAGACATAAGGAAAAGGAAATCAGCCCAGATCTATGTAACTATAAACAATAAGTTGCATAAATTTGGAGAGTGCAGGATTGGGTGAGTTTGAGGTTGGCTTGATGGTTATTTGGGGGTTCAGTGGAAGACCTTCAGGACATGGATTCTCATCCTTGTGACTCTGGGTGGGCAACTTTATTCTACTATCCTCAATGGAGAAAAACAAAATCCATGATTTTGGCATTACATAACTTGATATTTACATAATGCCAAAAGTACAAGTGAGTAGCTGTTTGAGGATTTTTGTTGAAAGTTCTTAGGAGAGAAACTTTTTGTAACCATAGGAAATGAAGGCATATTTTGTACTCCAGGTTTCTTTTGTAATCATGGGACGTGCTTGTCAGTAAGAATATGAGGGAATTAAAGTTTAGAATGTCAGTGATTATGAGACTCAGAAAATAAATCAAGGACAACTGAATGGTGGATTAAGTGTCTAAAGTAGGAAGCTGTTTCTTGAGAAAGGGGCAGCCTCCCAAGTCATCTACTTGAGGAAAAGGACTGAGTGTGGAAACAACAGCATCCCTAAAAACAAATCTTCCTAATCATAAAGCCTCAGGTGGTTGACAATTTAGCAAGCCCAACTCCTGAAGGAGGATGCTGAATAACTGATCCCACTACCTATTGTTAAATGCATCCTGGGGCCTAGAGGAGTTGATTCCTAATAAACTGAGATTAAACTCCTATTCCTGGTGGCAAAATGAGTATTTACAATTTAAATTATAGTTAACCAAGAAGAAAGACTATAGCAGCAGATAGCAAAACCAACAAGCTGGGCTACACCAAGACAATTAATAAACTGATCTTTAATATTAGCAGTCAAGAACATGATTATTTTAGAAGTCTTAAATGCTACTATTTTATAAAGACGCAGTTCAAGGAGAAAGAGCATATGTGGAAACCCACATTCAGTAACATATTTAGGGGTTGGCATCATGTCTTTTTCTTAGTGGTATATTATGCTCAACTCACCACTTAGAGACAAAGCAAAAAAACACAAAGCCAACCAAGCACTACTCTTGGTGAGCCCACTGAATCCTTGCTGACCCACCAAGCCTAGGTGAAACATCACCTCCCCTGTGAATTCTTTCCTAACTCTGACAGACAGACAGTCATTTCTCACTTTGGTTTTGTTCTTTGTTTTTAATTTTATCTTCATTTATGTATGCATACACCAAAAATTGTAACACATCTACAATGTGTCAGACATTTAATAAGTGCAAGAAATAAATAGCAATGAACATGTGAATTATTGAGGTGCTTGGGTGGCTCAGTCAGTTAAGTGGCTGCCTTTGGCTCAAGCCCTGATCCCAGGGTCCTGGGATGGAGCGCTGTATCGGGCTCCCTGCTCAGCAGGGAGTCTGCTTCTCCATCTCCGTCTTCCCCTCTCCCTTGTTCACGCTCTCTCAAATAAATAAAATCTTTAAAAAAAAGAACATGTGGATTATTAAACTGATCCAATATATTTTCAATTTTTGTTTTTATGTCTGTCTCTCTAGGCAACTTAAGGGCAGAGTTTGCTGTGTAACAAACATAGATACCCCATATACCAATTCACACCTAGTCCAAATCACATATCTTGAATGACCCATTCTTATTACCCCCTAACTCAACCCGACATTATATACTTTGTTATTTGTATCCTTCTGTTGATTATCTATATCTTTTTGGGTATTGGTTATATGTGTGTATGTGTGTGTATTAGTCTGGCATTCTTTATTATATGTAAGTTTGTGTATTCATTTGATAAATGTTTATTGAACACTGACTGTGTTGTGCATCTAATGTTAGGATGCCCACACTGAGAGAAGGGGTTATCCTGTTCATACTTAATATTGCTCCTTCTCCAACGCAACTCTTTAATTAGTTGGTTCATAAATTAATAAAGGTATTTTGCATTTCCTCCTCTCCCCCCTACTCATAGAGCTTACACTTAGAACATATAGAAGCATATGGTAAGACTGCAAATAAGACCTAATGTTTATTAAGTGCTTTATATATGTCAGACAAAAAGCTAAAGTCTCTGGAGATACAAGATCATTTAATTTTCCTAAAATTTTATAAGGTTATCATTAGGATCCCATTTTGTAGGTGAATAAATGGTGGGAAGGAGGTGTTAAAGAGGTTTAAGTCAGAGAGAAGTGGTAGATCTATGACTCACATAGGTCTTGTATTATTGTATTCTAATACACAATGACAGATTGTTTGACTGATTAATTGTGAAAATTTAAAGTGATGCCTTACTTCTAGGGCTATTGTATAAATTGGCTCAATGTCTACTCATAAGCAAAATGCCCTCATGGGGGGACCAAAAAATATGGATATAGGTATTCCTTGGTGTTCTGCTTGCTCCACTTTGTTAGTTCTCTCAAACCCACATCTAACATTTGGCTATCCTGGGTTGCAGATTCCTGGACATAAACTTCTGTTGGCTGTCTACCCTGACTTGGCAACTTTCAATTTTCTGGTGCTTGCTTTATCTTTGGACCCTTTTCTATCCTTCTATCCATGTTTTCAGCCACAGCCTGCCTGGGGAGCTAACTTTTGAGCCTGACACCAGGACCCCTTCCTTTGCCCTTACAGAGTTAAAGAAAAATCCACTCAAAAAGCAAAACATAAGGGAACACAACACTTCCTCTAATTTAGTGATTACATAATTTCATAAATGGTTTGCATGAATCTCAAAAGAAACTCTTTTTAAGACAAAAACAATGTTGTCCAAACAATAACTAGGTTATAATATGCCTACTTCTCTTTATCTTATTTTCTCACTTTCTTCTGAAGAATTGCAGTGAATGTTCTATTTGTAAATTTCTACATAAAAATCACCTGTCACTCTCAGCATTCTCTCTCTTTTTTTTAATAAATGAAGATGCTACTAAAGTCTTAATAATTCCCTAGGTTACATTAAGTAGTGTTTATTTTATTACAGTGAACATTATCTTACCATAAATATTTCAGTAATTTTAGCAGAAGAACAAAGCAAAGAACTTGTCTAAGCAATCATCTTTGTTTTAATTTTTGTTATATCCTTTTTTTTTTAAAGATTTTATTTATTTATTTGACAGAGAGAGACAGCGAGAGCAGGAACACAAACAGGAGGAGTGGGAGAGGGAGAAGCAGGCTTCCCGCCAAGCAGGGAGCCCCAAGTGGAACTCTATCCCAGGACCCTGGGACCATGACCCGGGCTGAAGGCAGACACCTAACGACTGAGCCACCCAGGTGCCCCTAATTTTTTTTATCTCTTATCTCACCTCTTCTCTCCCTTATTTAAAGCCTCCTTCTTCACTCAAAATTGCAGTCCAAGACATTCTTAACAGTCAATATCTTAATGACATAAGACATTAAACTAATTAAAGTTGCAATTTTCACCTTAAAAAATCCACACTATTCTAAAAATATATATATATTATGTCCATCTTGAAAGGAGAGAACAAAGTTAGAAGACCTAATTCCTTATTTCAAACTACCACAAAGCTATAGCATCAAAACAGTGTGGCATCAAGGTAACGACAAGTACTGCATGGAGCACTGGGTGTTATATGCAAACAATGAATCATGGAACACTACATCAAAAACTAATGATGTAATGTATGGTGATTAACATAATATAATAATAAAAAAAGATGACAAGATAAGCCATACACTGAAGGAGATATTTGCAAAAGATACACATGATAAAGGACTGTTGTCTAAAATATACAACAAACACTTCAATCTCAACAATACAAAAACCAAATAACCCAATTAAAAAGTGGACAAGGATCATAATAGACACCTCAACAAAGAAGATATACGTAAGGCAAATTAGTACATGTAAAGATGCTTCACATGGTGTCCACACAAAAATCTGCACACAGATGTTTAAAGCAGCTTTTATAAAAATTCCCCAAACCTGGAAGCAACCAAGATGTCCTTCAGTAGGTGAATAGATAAATTGTGATCTATCCAGACAATGAGATATTATTCAGGACTATAAAGTAGTGAGTTAGTAAGCCATGAAAAGGCATGGAGGAAAATTACATGCATATTACTAAGTAAAAGAAGCCAGTGAAAAGGCTGTGTACTATATGATTCCAACTCTGTGACACACTAGTAAAGATAAAACCATAGAGAGAGTAAAAAAGATCAGTGGTTACCAGGGGTTAGGAGGGAGAGAGAGACGAGCAGGCCAAGGACAGGTATTTTTAGGGCAGTGAAACTACTCAGTGTGATACTATAATGATGGATAAGTGTCATTTTACATTTGTCCAGACCCACAGAATGCACAACACCAAGAATGAAGTCTACTGTAAACTATGGACCTTGGGTGACAATAATGTGTCAGTGTAGGTTCATCAGTTTTAACAACTGGGGAGTGTTGGCAATGTGGGGAGGCTATGCTTGACTGGGAGCAGGGGATGTATGGGAAATCTCTGTACCTTCCATTTAATTTTACTCTAAACCTAAAACTTCTCCAAAAAATAAAGTCTTTAGGAACAATTTTACATCCCTTGTGGTTTTAACTTAATCTCTATTTTCAGAATCTTCAAGGTGGCAGTTTACACCATTAATTTTAGAAGTCATACCTCTTAATTTGTCCTTCCCTTCCAGAAATGTGAACAGTTCATAATGCTTTGTGGGAATATAATTAATGAAGCGCCAACTGGCAAAGGACACAAAACTAGGCACAAAGCAGAAAATTTAGAGCAATAAAGTTGTTGCCCTTTGAGAGATTTCAGTACAAAATGTGTCTTAAAAAGAGTACAGTAAGATAATGAATATAAATTCTGGACTGCTGCAATAAATATGTAGAGATTATTTTAAAAATCCAATAAGGAATAGCAATCAGATCCTGAAAGCACAATAGGTTAGTTTAGAACACAATAGAAAAAGAAAAAAAAAAGTGTAAAAATGAGACAAAAACTCTAGGACGATCAAGGATAATCCAGGTCTTATTCACAAACCAGGAAGAATAAGACTGGTCCTGTGACATCAAGTAAAGAAAATGAATAAAATTCACTGATAAACACCACTCAGAGTCATTCTGTAGTCCCCTTTGCTTTGAAAAAGAATTTGTTTCCTTGAGTCTCAACATATTTGTACTTTTCATTCGTGGTTAGAAGGAATACAGCTCTGACCTTTATCCCTAACGTCCTTAGTATGTTCGATTTGGATTGATAAATTTGTCAATAGATTTATAATCTTTTAACAAATTGGGACTAAACTTAGTCATCAAAACACTGTCAAATATTTGAGTCGAAGAAGAGAGAAAAAAAAGACAGCAGTCTTGTTTCCTTGTTATCATAGTTTAGTTTCCAGTAAATATGTCTCCTACATAGCAAACTGTGAAACTATTTTTATTAAAAACAAAATATTTTAGTAAGCAACCATTAATTGGAAGTCAATTGTTAGATTGTACATCACTGAGATTTGAAAATACTTAACCACTAAATATTCTGCTTGCTATCACTTAATATTCTGACACACATGAGGCGATTCATTTCCTTCTGCATGTTATTTGTGTAATTTGGTCAAGCTGTCAACTAGAGAACACACTGGTTAGGGCTTAATGGTTTGAATTTGAATAAAATTAGTATTCAAATAAGTGAATCTTAACTTGTAGCATATGATTATAATATATCACCTTTCTTGTACTTAACACTATTTAATGAAATAGTAAACACAAATATCAGTACCTATTCAAAAAAAGCATAGCTTAGAACAAGATTTAAGGAAATGAGAACACAGTAGAAAACAGATACTATAAGATTCTAACATTATAAAAATTAAAACTACAAGAGGCCTCTCAGGGCCTTATGTTCTTTGTTATTATTATCCTATCTGAACTTCAATTTTTCTCTCAGATTTAAAGAGAAAGAAACTAATTCTCAACCTTTTCTTTATTTCAACTCCACACATTTGTTCCTTCTCCAGTACTGTTAATGTTTACCTAACCTAGGTGCCAAAAATCTGATTTTTATCAACTTGACAATTTCTATCAAAATTGAATGTGTGTATCCCATTTCACATATTGATTTCACTGTTAGAAACTTATTCTATAGATACACCTGAACTAACAAAAAATACAAATGTAAAATGATGTTTAATGAAGCACTGTTTAAAATAGGAGAGAGAGAGAACCAAATACCCATCAGTAAGAGATATAGTACATTAAAATATGATATGCTCATGCTGTGACTAACTTATGGTTAAATTATGGTATAATCACAATGTGAAAGTAAGATAGGTGTATACATGCTGATGTGAAAAAATCTCCAAGATGTATTAACTCAAGAGGTTAAGAATATGTTTCTATAAGTATATTTTTGTAAAACAAATGTTAATTTTTCAACTTGTAGAGTATTAACTACCTAGAAATCCAATATTGGCATATTTTGTATTTTGTCCATGTACATACATTATTTCTATTTTTTTAAGTTAAAAGAAGCATGTTGGAAACAAAACCACAATATCAAAAACAACAGAGATATCAGAAACTAATTTTCTTTTTGAAATTTGTTGCTCACAATTACTTTCAGAAAAAAAAATAAGACATGTTTAAATGTAAACTGTACAATTCAATAAAATAGCCTTGTAGTAGTTATCCTAAACCTAACATTACAATTTGCATAGTAGAATGGAGTAATCCACTGCCAATTTGTGAATATTTACCCAGTCATAGCCTATAAACTCAGCAATATACAGAGGAGTAACCTTGGCATGGTTACTCACATTTCTCATCAGGAAAACAAACTCTCATTCCTCATCCAGGTAATGAAAATCCTTTGAAACCAATCAGATTGTAGTAACTATAATTTTGTGGGAACTGTCCTGAAAATCAGAACTCAAACAAGAAGAAGGACATTTTGCTATCTAGATACAATGGAAAATAAAATTAAAACTACATACAAGTCAAGAACAGAATTTTCCAAATCTCAGAGTAAATGGCTTGGACATAAAGAAAATTAAAATCTATTTGTGATAATGGGTTTAGAATAATAATTATAGAATGTTATATACAAGAAAATGGAAGACTGCATCTCTGTATGTATTGATAGACCAGGGTTTTCCAATCTTGGCACTACTTACATTTGGGTTCAGACACTCCTTTGTTATGTGAGACTTTCTGTTGCACTGTAGGTTATTTAGCAGGATTCTTGGCCCGTTTCCACTGGTTGTCAGTGATACTTCTCTCCATTCTCTAGTTGTGATATACGAAAAATGTCTCCAGACATGGCCAAAAATTCCCATGGAGGGAAAATTCTTCCTGATTGAGAATCACTGATACAGACTATATTAACTAACACGGGGGATTTAAATTATTTTTGCCATGATCCTTAGTAAAATATACATTTTAAGTCACAATTCAGTATCCAAAAACACATATAGATGTAAATTCTACTAATATTAGTTCTTATAGTAGAAAAAAAATATTTCATGAGAGAATAACCAGCTCTGATAATGCATACTGATATTTTCTATTCTCTCATTACTTTCTTTCCCTCTCTCCCTCCCTACATTTTTAAATATTGGTACCATTTACTAAATCATATTTACTGAACACATCACTAAGTTAAAATTCACACTTTGATAAATTCTTGACTAAATGTGTATAAACTCAACCACACAAGTATGACTGATTTATATCCATAGAAATAACCACATTGATTTGGGATAGCTTTCTTGTGCAATATTACACAGTTCTGGGGATTTGACATAGTATTAGTACCAAGATGGAACCTATTCATAAATGTAATTGTCAACTACCTGGTATTTATGATGTGAAAGCTACTGAAAAATACCTCTAACTCAAATTATATCAGCTACCAACCTGCTTGAAATTGTCTCAAGAGCCAGGCCTTCTAGGCTCTCAGTATTGAGAACTTGGTATAAGCTTAAAGACATTTAATTGGTAGGTCAATAATTAAATTATTAGTCTCTAACTTCTTTATATTAATTCAAAGGAAGTACTCTATTGCAGTTAAGAGTATGAACACTGGAGTCCTATAGAACTGTATGCACACCCTGGCTTTGCTGCTTTATATCTATTAGTTTTGGGGCAATTAACTTCTCTAAGCTTCACATACTTTTTTTTTTAAAGTGGAATTAACAATAGTATATGATGTATGCAGTTATTGTGAGAACTAAATGTATATAAAGCATTTAGTTCTGTTCCCAGCATAATAGTAAGTGCTCCATAAGAGTTAACAAAAATGATAATGCCAATAAGTTAGTAACATGAGTGTCAAGCATGTCATTCTGTGAATCTCAGAAAAAGGAAGATATACTATGAGGATCTGAAAAAGAATGTCAAGGTTGCTTCCTGCTCTAGACCAAAGTCTTTGGGATCATCATTCCTGTAAACTATTTTAAATCACTTGAAACCTGTATGTGAAAATTTATCATTTAAATGAATTAATAACTAAAGATCTTTTACCTGAGTGGATAGGATATATATTACACTTTAAGGGAGGAAAGCTGTCTGCAAAGCATTTTTCAGTAAGATTTTCCAAATAAAGCATATGGAGGCTTTTGGAGAACAAACTGGGTTGCTATTTTTAGAGATTCGGTTTAACAATTGTTAGGCTTTTTTTTTTTCCTTTCTTTTTTTTAATTCATTTTTTTCACCCCTTGAAGGAAATTGTACAGATGTTCTACTGAATTGAGTCTCATATATACATTCATCTGCTACATAGCAATTCGCATATGCTGTCTCCTTAATAACATGCTAGACTGACACCAGCCTCCTGCAGCTCCTTCAAATGTGAATCTATTCAGGGATGTTCTCTGTATTGGAAACTGGCAATCCCCCACATAATTTCATCTGGAAGACCCAAGAAATGGGAAAAAACAGAATTAAGTAGCTTCCATGGTAGGGAAATAGACATTCCTGCTTAGAAAAATAATTGGAACTGGTGCTCTCTTTCAGAATTAAACACAAAAGTGTCCAGTTTGTGTTTTTCTACTATACTGGAGACTTAATCTGTTTGGGGAGGTAAGGTTATGCAAGTGGCAAAACAAAAGAATATCTTTGAAATCCAGGTAGTGGAATTTTAATTAATTTTTTGTTTGCAACTAACCCTGGTGATCCCTTGCCTTACTTAGCATTAATACGAAATGCAATATAAGAACCAAAAGATCATGGAAATCAATTTCAGTTGTCTTCATATAGATGTGGTAATTGAAGTAAGCATTGTCTGTCCCTGTTTATCTCCTTAGTTTAGAGTTAATTCTCAAAGTTTCTGAGAAAAGAAGATTGTTAAGATATATGTTTGAATGTCAATACAGCAAAGGTTATTGACAGTAAGGTTAAGGTAGAGTAAACATCCTAACTTTTCCACTTATTACAATTTAAAACTCTGGATGGAGCATATAAAACTGATCCCCAAACCCTGAAAAGTAAATAATAGCTGGTAGATTGGAGGGGAAAATCAAAACTTGAAGAAAGACTGGCAGAATGGCCAGATTTTTTTTTTTTTTTTTTTTACCCTTCTACCATCCTTTTTGGACACAGAGCAGTCTGAATAAGTGACTGCATAAAGTATGGCTATGGAAACCCTCTCTATCTCTGGCCAGAGGGTTGGGAGAGGGAATTTCAGGAACAGAGAGAATGATGAATATACTCTGTTTCATTTTTCTTTCCCAGCTCTGCCTGCCCTAGAGGCATAAACTAGTTCCCAGTCTTCAACTCTGTGATGTAGGAACTGGTAGCAGCAACCAGGTTCACTTATTTGCCCTGGAGAAAAAAAAAATATTTGTGGGAAATTTACAACAGTGTGGGGAACTTAAAATCCTGCCTTTCTGGCCAGAGAACAAGAATGGTAAACTCTGAAAGACAATGAAATTGGAAAATGATGGTGAAAAGGAAATTTGGCCAAAGATCAGTAAGAGCTACATATTCAGTTCTACCTACGCAACTGTGGAAATGATCCCCAAACCAAATGCTTTGAGAACTAATGTATGGTGTAGGCCACCTGCAGACAAGTCCTTGAATGGCACATAAGAAGGGTGAATTCAAACAGCAAACCAAACTCTTTTAAAACTGAACTGACATTAGAGCCACAGCCTACATAAGACAGAACAAGAGTTAAAACCTAAGTGAAAGAAGATTGTCTGTTAAAACCAATAAATAAGTAAACATTCTCTAGAGGATGTTAATGTGACTTAGAAAATAATATTCCAAATATCTGGACCCAATACAAAATTAATCAACATACAAAGAAACATGAACATTTCCACAATATTCAGGGTAAAAGGAAATCAACACATGCCAAACACACAGACTGATATGTTGAAATGATTGGGCACAGATTTAAAACCAGTTACTGTAACCAACTTTCTTGAAATAAGGGTAAGAACTCTTGCAACAAATGGGAAACTTGAAAATTTTAAAAGTATAAGTTACTTAAAAAGTGAAAATTCTAAAACTGAAAAACACAACAACTAAAATAAAAACCTCATTTGATGGACTCAATAGCAGATT
This sequence comes from Neomonachus schauinslandi, assembly GCF_002201575.2. Classification (NCBI taxonomy): domain Eukaryota; kingdom Metazoa; phylum Chordata; class Mammalia; order Carnivora; family Phocidae; genus Neomonachus; species Neomonachus schauinslandi. Next base: position 98,978,056 of record NC_058409.1, on the reverse strand, counting down.
ATAAATTATAAAGCAAAGATTCTGTGAACTTGAGTGTAAACTAATAGAAACAGTCCAATCTAAACAACAGAGAGGAGAAAGACTGAAAAACATTAACGATCAAATCCTTAGGGGCTTATGGAATAATACCAAAAGATCTAATATATGTGCCATTGTAGTCATGTAAGGATAGAAGAAGGTTTGTGCCATACTCCCTGAAAATGGAGAAATAGTATCTCAAAAGTTCGCAAATTTGATGAAAGACAAAAATCTGAAGATTTAAGAACCTCTGTAAACCACAGTGTATCTTAAAAAACAATATCCTTACACATCCTAATCAAATTATTTAAAACCAAAGATTTAAACAACAACAACAAAAATCCCACAAACAGCTTTAAAACAGCCAGAAAAATGGTATGTGATGTTTATGTGAAACAGTAATTTTAATGACTGCTGATTTCTTATCACAGACCATGGGAGCCAGCAGACAGTTGAATTTTTTAAGTGCCAAAAGCAAACAATTCTTAACTAAGAATTCTGTATCCAGCAAAAATATCCTTCAGAAATTAAGGTAAAATAAAAATAGTCTCAGACGAAAAAAACTAAAATAATTCGTTTGTAGCAACACTGCTCTAAAGGAAATGCTGACAGTTGTTCAGGTAAAAGGGAAATGATACCCGAAGAAAACCTAATAAATAGGAAATAAGAGAAAAGTAAAAATAAATAAATAAATATATTTGTAAATATAATAGACCATCTTTCTCCTCTAAAATGTTTTAAGTATATGTGACAGTTGAAAACACATATTTAAGACTAGCTGATGGATATTCAATTTATCCAGATACAATACATAGGACAATTATAAGGAGGGTAGGGTAAAGAGATGTAAAAGGTTGTAAGGGCTCCACATTTCACATAAACTGATTCTGTATTAAGTGTGAAAGGTGGCAAGTGTATATCATAAACCCCAATCAGTAAAATAAATATAAAAAATATATAGGGAAATATTTGATACATTAAAATGGAATTCTAAAAGTCATTCTCATAATGTGAAGAAGGCAGGAAAGAGAAAAAGAAAATGAAATGAGAAAATGAAAAAAGATGAAATAGAAAATAATAATAAAAAGGTAGTCTAAATTAAAATGTATTAATATTATATTAAATATAAATAATATAAGACCACTAATTTGGGGGCACCTGGCTGGCTCAGTCAGTGGAGCATGCAACTCTTAATCTTGGGGTCATGAGTTCAAGCCCCACATTGGGTGTGCAGCCTACTTAAAAAAAATTTGTTTAAGACCACCAATTTAGGGCGCCTGGGTGGCTCAGTTGGTTAAGCAACTGCCTTCTGCTCTGGTCATGATCCCAGGGTCCTGGGATCGAGTCCCGCATCAGGACCCCTGCTCAGTGGGGAGTCTGCTTCTCCCTCTACCCCTTCCCCATGCTTGTGATCTCTCTTTCACTCTCTTGCTCTCAAATAATAAAGTCTTAAAAAATAAATAAAAAAGACCACCAATTTAAAGACAGAGATAATTCGATCGAATTAAAAATATTCAAATATTTGCTGTTTATGAAAAACATTAAATATAACCATATTGACAGAATGAAGTAAAAAAAAAAAAAGGTAGCAGAAGTTATACCATGCAAATACTAATCAAAAGAAAGCTGAAGTGGCTAGAGGAAGGGAAATTACCAGGATAAAGAGGGACATTATATAGTGATAAAAAGAATATTCACCAAGAAGATATAATAAGCATAAATTGTATGTGTCTTACAAGAGAACTTAAAAATACCTGTGGGTGCATTAGAGACATCAACATTCACTTGAATATAGTTGATAGAACATATAGATAGAAAATCATCAAGGAAGTAGAAGACTTGAACAATACTTTTGTGATATTGTGAGTTATAATAAGAAATATATATTTGGTTTTTATCCGTTTCTGTTACAGAGCTCCCCAAACCCTTAGAATTTCCTAAAAATTGAGAGCGATAAAGGTGTCTTTTCTTACATTAATAAGATGACTTTTACTTATTTTTTATTTATTTATTTATTTTTAAATTTTTTTTTTAAGATTTTATTTATTTATTTGACAGAGAGAGAGAGTACAAGCAGGCAGAGAGGCAGGCAGAGGGAAAGGGAGAAGCAGGCTCTCCGCTGAGCAGGGAGCCCAATGCGGGGCTTGATCCCAGGACCCTGGGATCATGACCTGAGCCGAAGGCAGATGCTTAACGACTGAGCCACCCAGGCGCCCCTTTTTATTTATTTTTTTCTTAATCCAACTATTTTTCATTTAATTATGAGACATATCCAAAATGTAAGGAAATGGAAAAACTGAGCATCAAGAGAGGAAAAAAGATACATCTGGCAAACACAAAGAGAAATATGGGTAGGTACACTAAATCGAAAGAAAAAAAATGCTTTAAAGGAAAAGCCATTGGTAGGAAGATAGAGGACCACTACAAAATTATGATGTTGAGCATCTTTTCATGTGCTTGTTGGTCATCTGGATGTCTTCTTTGGAGAAATAGCTGTTCATATCTTCTACCCATTTTCTAATTGGATTATGTGGTTTTTGGAGGTTGAGTTTTGTAAGTTCTTTATATATTTTGGATACTAACCTTTTATAGGGTATGTCATTTGCAAATATCTTCTCCCATTCAGTAGGCTGCCTTTCAGTTTTGTTGATTGTTTCCTTTGCTGTGCAAAAGCTTTTTATTTTGACGTAGTCCCAATAGTTCATTTTTGCTTTTGTTTTCCTTGCCTTAGGAGACGTATCTAGAAAAAAATTGCTATGGCCAATGTCAGAGTGATTACTGCTTGTGTTTTCTTCTAGGATTTTTATGGTTTCATGTCTCACATTTAGGTCTTCAATCCATTTTGAATTTATTTTGTGTATGGTGTAAGAAAGTGGTCCTGTTCCATTCTTTGTCATGTAGCTGTCCAGTTTTCCCAACACCATTTGTTGAAGAGACTATCTTTTCCCCATTGGATATTCTTTCCTGCTTTGTTGAAGATTAGTTGACCATATAGTTGTGGTTTTATTTTTGGGTTTTCTATTCCATTCTATTGGTCTGTGTGTCTATTTTTGTGGCAGTACCATAATGTTTTGGTTACTACAATTGTAATATAACTTGAAGTCAGGCGTTGTGATGCTTCCAGCTTTGCTTTTCTTTTTCATGATTGCTTTGGCTATTCATGGTCTTTTGTGGTTCCATACAAATGGTAAAATTGTTTATTCTACTTCTGTGAAAACTACTTTGGTATTTTGATAGGGATTGCATTAATGTATAATGCTTTGGGTAATATAGACATTTTTTTTAAAATTTTATTATGTTATGTTAGTCACCATACAGTACATCATTGGTTTTTGATGTGGTGATCCACAATCCATTGTTTTCAGATAACACCCAGTGCTCCATGCAGTACATGCCCCCCTTAATACCCATCACCAGGCTAACCAATCCCCCCTCTCCCCTCCCCTCTAAAACCCTGTTTGTCTATTAGAGTCCATAGTCTCACATGGTTCGTCTCTCCCTCCAATTACCCCCCGCCCATTTTTCCCTTCCTTCTCCTGATGTCCTCCATGCTATTCCTTATGTTCCACAAATAAGTGAAACCATATGATAGTTGACTTTCTCTGCTGGACTTATTTCACTTAGCATAATCTCCTCCAGTCCCATCCATGTTGGTGTAAAAGTTGGGTATTCATCCTTTCTGATGGCTGAGTAATATTCCATTGTATATATGGATGACATCTTCTTTATCCATTCATCTGTTGAAGGGCATCTCGGCTCTTTCCACGGTTTGGCTATTGTGGACATTGCTGCTATGAACATTGGGGTGCATATGGCCCTTCTTTTCACTACATCTGTGTCTTTGGGGTAAATACCCAGGAGTGCAATTGCTGGATCATAGGGTAGGAAACTCCACACTGTTTTCCAAAGTGGCTGTACCAACTTGCATTCCCACCAACAGTGTAAGAGGGTTCCCCTTTCTCCACAACCTCTCCAACATTTGTTGTTTCTTTCCCTGTCCATTTTTGCCATTCTAACTGGCGGTATCTCAATGTGGTTTTGATTTGAATTTCCCTGATGGCTAATGATGATGAACATTTTTTCATGTGTCTGCTAGCCATTTGTATGTCTTCTTCAGAGAAGTGTCTTTTCATATCTTCTACCCACTTTTTGACTTGATTATTTGTTTTTTCGGTGTTGAGTTTGAGAAGTTCTTTATAAATCTTGGATACCAGCCCTTTATCTGTAGTGTCATTTGCAAATATCTTCTCCCATTCTGTGGGTTGCCTCTCTGTTTTGTTGACTGTTCTCTTTGCTGTGCAGAAGCTTTTTATCTTGATGAAGTCCCAAAAGTTCATTTTTGCTTTTGTTTCACTAGCTTTTGGAGATGTATCTTGAAAGAAGTTGCTGTGGGCGATGTCAAAGAGGTTACTGCCTATGTTCTCCTCTAGGATTTTGATGGATTCCTGTCTCACATTGAGGTCTTTCATCCGCTTTGAGTTTATCTTTGTGAGTGGTGTTAGAGAATGGTTGAGTTTCATTCTTCTGCATGTGGCTGTCCCATTTTCCCAGCACCATTTATTGAAGAGACTGTCTTTTCTCCATTGCATGTTTTCTCCTGCTTTGTCAAAGATTATTTGACCATAGAGTTGAGGGTCCATATCTGGGTTCTCTATTCTGTTCCATTGGTCTGTATGTCTGTTTTTGTGCCAGTACCATGCTGTCTTGCTGATCAAAGCTTTGTAATACAGCTTGAAATCGGGCAACGTGATGCCCCCAGCTTTGTTTTTCTTTTTCAACATCTCCTTGGCGATTCGGGGTCTTTTCTGATTCCATACAAATTTTAGGATTGTTCCAGCATTTTGAAAAATGTCATTGGAATTTTGATCGGGATGGCATTGAAGGTATAGATTGCTCTGGGTAGCATAGACATTTTAACAATGTTTATTCTTCCGATCCATGAGCATGGAATATTTTTCCATCTTTTTGTGTCTTCTTCAGTTTCTTTCATGAGTGTTCTGTAGTTCCTAAAGTATAGATCCTTTACCTCTTTGGTTAGGTTTATTCCGAGGTATCTTACAGTTTTTGGTGCTATTGTAAATGGAACCATTTCTCTAATTCTTTCTACAGTTGCGTTGTTAGTGTAGAAGAAAGCAACTGATTTCTGTGCATTGATTTTCTGTCCTGCCACATTACTGAATTGCCGTATAAGTTCTAGTAATTTGAGGGTGGAGTCTTTTGGGTTTTCCACATAAAGTATCATGTCGTCTGCAAAGAGAGAGTTTGACTTCTTCTTTGCCAATTTTAATACCTTTTATTTCTTTTTGTTGTCTGACTGCTGTTGCTAGGACTTCTAGTACTATGTTGAACAATAGTGGTGAGAGTGGGCATCCTTTACGTGTTTCTGATCTTAAGGGAAAGGCTCTCAGCTTTTCCCCATTGAGGATGATATTCGCTGTAGGTTTTTCACAGATGGATTTTATGAACTTGAGGAATGTTCCCTTTATCCCTATACTCTGGAGAGTTTTAATCAGGAAAGGATGTTGTATTTTGTCAAATTCTTTTTCTGCAACAATTGAGAGGACCATATGGTTCTTCTCCCTCCTCTTATTAATGTGTTCTATCACATTGATTGATTTGCAAATGTTGAACCACCCTTGCATCCTGGGGATAAATCCCACTTGGTCGTGGTGGATGATCCTTTTAATGTATTGTTGGATCCTATTAGCTAGGATTTTGTTGAGGATTTTGGAATCCATATTCATCAGGGATATTGGTCTGAAATTCTCCTTTTTGATGGGGTCTTTGCCTGGTTTGGGGATTAAGTTAATGCTGGCCTCATAGAATGAGTTTGGAAGTTTTCCTTCTGTTTCTATTTTTTTTGAAACAGTTTCAGTAGAATAGGTATTATTTCTTCTTTGAATGTTTGGTAGCATTCCCCAGGGAATCCATCAGGCCCTGGACTCTTGTTTTCTGGGAGGTTTTTGATCACTGCTTCAATCTTGTTACTGGTTATTGGCCTATTCAGATTGTCAATTTCTTCCTGTTTCAGTCTTGGCAGCTTATAGGTTTCCAGGAAGGCCTCCATTTCATCCAGATTGCTGAGTTTATTGGCATATTGTTGTTGATAATAATTTCTAATAATGTTTCTATTTCCTTGGTGTTAGTCGTGATCTCTCCCCTTTCATTCATAATTTTATTAATTTGGGTCCTTTCTCTTTTCTTTTGGATAAGTCTGGCCAGCGGTTTATCGACCTTATTAATTCTTTCAAAGAACCAACTTCTAGTTTTGTTAATCTGATCCACTGTGTTTCTGGTTTCTAATTCATTGATTTCTGCTCTAATTTTAATTATTTCTCTTCTAATGAGTGGCTTAGGCATCGTTTGTTGCTTTTTCTCTAGTTCTTTAAGGTGTAGAGTTAGTTGGTGAATTTGGGATTTTTCTATTTTTTTGAGTGAGGCTTGGATAGCTATGTATTTCCCTCTTAGGACCGCCTTTGCAATATCCCATAGGTTTTGGACCGATGTGTTTTCGATCTCATTGATTTCCATGAATTGTTTACGTTCTTCTTTGATTTCCTGGTTGACCCAAACATTCTTGAGCAGAGTGGTCTTTAGCTTCCAAGTGTTTGAATTTCTGCCAAATTTTTTCTTGTGATTGAGTTCCAGTTTTAGAGCATGTGGTCTGAGAATATGCAGGGAATAATCTCAATCTTTTGGTATCGGTTGAGACCTGATTTGTGACCCAGTATGTGGTCTATTCTGGAGAAAGTTCCATGTGCGCTTGAGAAGAATGAGTATTCTGTTGTTTTAGGGTGGAATGTTCTGTAAATATCTATGAGGTCCATCTGGTCCAGTGCGTCATTCAAATCTCTTGTTTCCTTGTTGATTTTCTGCTTAGATGATCTGTCCATTGCTGAGAGTGGAGTATTGAGGTCTCCTACAATTAGCGTATTGTTATCAATATGACTCTTTATTTTGGTTAACAGTTGGCTTAACAGATGGCTGCTCCCATGTTGGGGGCATAGATATTTACAATTGTTAGATCTTCTTGTTGGATAGACCCTTTAAGAATGATATAGTGTCCTTCTGTGTCTCTAATTACAGACTTTAGTTTAAAATCTAATTTGTCTGATATAACAATTGCTACCCCAACCTTCCTTTGTGGTCCGCTGGCATGGAAGATGCATCTCCATCCCTTCACTTTCAGTCTGGATGTATCTTTAGGTTCAAAATGAGTCTATTGTAGACAGCATATGGATGGATCCTGTCTTTTTATCCAATCTGCAACCCTGTGCCATTTTATGGGAGCGTTTAGGCCATTCACGTTGAGAGTGATTATTGAAAGATATGAATTAATTGTCATCATGTTGCCTGTGAAGACGTTGTCTTTATAGATTGTCCCTGTAAATTTCTGTTGTATATCACTCTTGGGGCCTTTCTCTTTTTATAGAACCGCCCTTAATATTTCTTGCAGGGCCGGCTTAGTGGTCACATATTCTTTCAGTTTCTGCCGGCCGTGGAAGCTCTGCATCTCTCCATCCATTCTAAATGACAGCCTTGCTGGATAAAGTATTCTTGGCTGCATGTTCTTCTCATTTAGTACCCTGAATATGTCTTGCCAGGCCTTTCTGGCTTGCCAAGTCTCTGTGGAAAGAGCTGACGTTATTCTGATGTTACTCCCTTTGTATGTAAGGAATCTCTTCCCCCTAACTGCCCTTAAGATGGTTTCCTTGGTTCTAAGATTTGCAAGTTTTACTATTACATGTCAGGGTGTTGGCCTGTTTTCCTTGATCTTAGGAGGGTTCCTCTCTGCCTCTAGGATGTGAATGTTTGTTTCATTCCCCAGATTAGGGAAGTTCTCAGCTATGATTTGCTCAAATACATCTTCTAGTCCTCTCTCTCCACTCCCTCCGGGATTCCAATTATTCTGACATTGGAACGCTTCATGGTTTCACTTATTTCTCTGATTCTATTTTCATGGATTCTGAGTTGTTTTTCCCTGGCCTCCTCTTTTCCCTTTTCATCTATTATATTGTCTTCCAGGTCGCTTATTCATTCTTCTGCCTCCGTTACCCTAGCTGTTAGATTATCTAGATTGGATTGGATCTCATTGATAGCATTTTTAAGTGCTGCCAATTCAGCTTTCATTTCTGCCCTTAGAGACTCTATGTTGCCATTAATTGATTTCTCCGTTCTAGCCATTGTCTTCACAATTGTTAGCCTGAATTCCATCTCTGACATCTTGGTTATATCTGCATCCATTTGTAAATCTGCAGCATAAGTCATGATTTCTGAGTCTTTTCTATTTTGGGGGCTCCTCCTCCTAGTCATGCTGTTGATGGGTGTTCGAGGGAATGTATAGAGTCCAAGTTATTGACCAGAACCCAAGCAAGATGCAGCTGTTTTCTTGGGACCTTAGGGTTGCTGGCCTCTTGTTTTCCCAGCCTGTCTTCTGCGAGAGGGGCCTGGCGCGCTGTCACTCAGGCAATCCTGCTTGGGCGGAGTTGCCCTGCCCCCCTGTGGCAGGGGATGGGCTCAGTGGGAATCAGTTTTTGGGGCTTTTGTTCTCTGGTGGCTTTCCCTGGCGGCTTTCTGTGTCTCTTCCTGAGTCAGAGCAGAAGAGACTGTTTCCAACTGCCTCAGAGCAGAGAGATCACAGTCTGTTCTTCAGTGAGCTCTCCAGGCCACACCGTCTCCGTTTCTGTCCATGCTGCTATAAACTGCAGCAGCCTGGGTTGTGCGCCCCTCCGCAGCGCTCCCAGTCCTGCCTCCAGGTCGGGGCATGTCTCTGCCCTTTGTGCTTCTAAAACCGCCAGCTGATCCCAGTTCGCACACACGACCTCGCAGCTCTGGGTTTCTGCCCCAGGGGCTGCCCTAAAGTCCTTTCCCTGCCGCTGCAGGTCTGCGAGTCTGTGCCCCATCCCCAGCGAGCGAGGCTGCCGCCCACCGGCGGTGTAGGATCCCCATGGCCAGGCTCCCTCCTGCTGCTGTTTATCCTCCGTTATCTGCCCGCAGAATCATGGCTCCCCGATTAGTACCTCAAAACCAACCACCTGAGGTATTCTGTTTGTAGGGATCCAGATCTTCTTACATCTCAGGCTGGTTTCGTAGGTGCTCAGAGTGGTCTGGTAGATATCCAGCTCAATTCCGGAAACCAGTTGAAATAGGGTCCCCTACTCCTCCGCCATCTTTCCTTCTCAATAAGATGACTTTTAAACCACATCTAAGGGATGGAGCCTGATTGCCAGGAGAACCAAGAATGTGATTAGAGGTTGGAACTTTCAGTCCTACTGCCTTGAACTCCAGGGAGGTGAGAGGGACTGAAGAGTAAGTCAATTGCAAATTGCCATTGATTTAATCAATCATGGTTATGTAATTGAGGCCAACATAAAATTCAAAGGAGGAAATTCAAAGAGCTTCTGGATGGTAAACACATGGAGATTTGGCAAGCGTGGTATACCTGGAGAGGGCATAGAAGTTCCTCCTTTCTCCCTACTTTGCCCTAGGCATCTCTTCCATCTGTTGTTCCTGAGTTGTACCCTTCCATAATTAACCAGTAATCTAATAAGTAAAATGTTTCAGAGTTCTGTGAGCAGCTCTAGCAAATTAATTGGCTATAAGGAGGGGATTGTTGGAACTTCCAATCTATAGCCTGTGGGTCAGAAGCCCAGGTGAAAATCTAGACTTTGAATTAGCATCTGATCACAGGGAGGTGGGGGAGTGATGTTTGTGGTACTGATGTTATTTTAACCTGTGGGTAGATAGTGTCAGAATTCAGTTGAATTGCAGGATACCCTGCTGGTTTCTGGAGAATTGCTTGGTGTGGAAAAAAAGCCACCCCTGCAAACACTGGAATTGGGTGCAGAACCTTTTAGTTGGTGATCAGAAGTAGAATCAGAGTCAGAACCTTTAACCATCACTCTTTTCACCCAAATGACATATATACAACCTTCAACCATAAGGTATGTGATACACATTCTTTTTATATGCATATGAAATATTCACCAAAATAGAACATATTCTAGGTCACAGGAAAAAAAAAAAGACAAATTAACCAAAAAATAAAGTTATACAAACTTTATCTTGTCACCATAATGGAATTTAACTAGAAATCAACAACAGAAAAATATCTGGAGAACCTCTATATACTTGAAAATTAAACAACACACTTCTAAATAATCACTGTGCCAAAGAGAAAGTCTCAAGAGACATTCAAACATATTCTGAATTGAATGAAAATGAAATACATCATATCAAAATTTGTGAGATATACCAAAGTCAGGAGTTATAGAAATTCATAGCATTAAATGTATATATTTAAAAAAAGAATAAAGACCTCAAATCACTAAGCTCCTATCTTAGGAATCTTAGAAAAAAAGAGCAATAAAAACCCAAAGCATGCATGAAAATGAATTAAAGACATGAACAGATATCAAAGAAATTGAAAATGGAAAAACAATACAGAAAACAAAATCGAAAGCTGGTTCTTTGTAAACATCAATAAAATTGATATAACCAAGAAAATGAGTAAATATAAAGTTATAGTATTAGGAATAAAAGAGGGACTATCTCTATAAACTGTAGACATTAAATTTTAATAAGGGAATACTATGAACAACACTACCTTAACTTGGGCTTCTATAAAAAAAATACCAAGTGGGTGGTTTATCAACAACATAAATCTATTTCTCACAGTTCTGAAGACTAGAAGTCCCATATCAGGTTCCAGCATGGTTAGGTTCTTGGTAAGGGCCCTCTTTCTGGGTTACAGATGGCTGTTTTCTTGCTGTATCATCCCATGATGAAGAGAGACCCAGTTAGCTCTCTGGTCTTTTAAGGGCAATAATTTCATTCCTGGAGGTTCTACCTTTATGACCTAATTACCTCCCAAAGGCCCCATCTCCAAATACCATCACACTGGAATTAAGGTTTCAACATAAGAATCTGAAGGAGTCATAAACACGTTGTCTATCACAAACACCATGAACATAAATTTGACCTAAAGAAAATGGGCTATTTTCTTGTAAGACATAAACTGAAAAAACTCTCTCAAGAAGACAGATAATCTAAATAGTCTTGTATCTAACAAAGAGATTGAATTCATAGATAAAAGCCTTTATGAAAGAAAAATGTCCAGTCTAGATGATTTCACTAAATTCTACCAGATGTTTAAAGAAAAAATAATACAAATCTTGCATAGAATCTTTCAGAAAACAGAAGAAAAAGGAATGCTTACCAACTCATTTTATGATTTGAGAACTGCCCTCATACCAAAACCAGACAAAAACAATACAAGAAAATAAAGCATAGGACAATATGAATTATAAACCAGATGCTGAAATCCTCAATAAATTACTAGCAAATTAATCCAGCAACAAATAAAAAGCATAAAATATCATGACCAAGTGAACTTAATCTCAAGAATGCAGTATTAAAAATCAATATTAAAAAAATCAATCAATGTAATCTACATCAACAGGTTTAAAAAGAAAAAAACACATGATCATATAAGTAGATGAAAGAAAGTATTTGGCCAAAGTCAACATTCATTCATGACTAAAAAAACAAAAATCCAGGGTGCCTGGGTGGCTCAGTCGTTAAGTGTCTGCCTTCGTCTCAGGTCATGATTCCAGGGTCCTGGGATCGAGTCCCACATCGGGCTCTCTGCTCCTTGGGAGCCTACTTCTCCCTCTGCCTCTCTCTCTGTGTGTCTCTCATGAATAAATAAATAAAATCTTTAAAAAAAAAATCCAGCAAACTAGAAATATAAGGGAACTTCCTTTACCTGATAAATGGCAACCACATGAAACCTACAAGTAACCTCATGCTTAATTGTGAAAGATTAAATGCTTCCCCTAAAAATAAAGACCAAGGCAAGGATGTTTATTCTCACCACTCCTATTCAACATTGTACAGAAATCCTATTAATTACAATGAAGCAAGGAAAAGAAATAAAAAACATTGAAATAGAAAGAAAGAAATGTTAACTGCCCTCTTTATAAAAAAACAAGATTTTCTATGTAGAAAATCACAAATAAACCAAAGAAGAGCTCCTAGTACTTACAAATGAGCTTACCAAGATCACCGAATACAATGTGAACACAATAAAATCAATACTATTTCTGTATACTATTAATAAGCAATTGGATATAGATATTTTTAAAGTGTCATTTATGAGTCCCCCAAAAAAGAATTACTTAAGTATAAATCTAACAATATATGCATAGTACAGGCATGTTGAAAACTATAAAATGATGATGAAATATATAAAATAACATCCAATATATGAAGCAATATATAGTGTTCATTGAGTGGAAAATCCAGTAAAATTAAGATGTTAACCCAACCAAAATTCTTGCAGTAGGTTTTGTAGACATAGACAAACTAATTTTAATACTTATATAGAAAGGCAAAAGAGTCAACCAAAAAAAGTTGTGCTATAACAATCAAGAGTATATGTTACTGGAAAAAGGACTGACACATAGATCTATGAAATAAAATAGAGAATACAGGAAAATAAAACAAAGCAAACCCCAACATAAATATGATTAATTGATTTTCTCTTAACAAAAAAGACACTTCAATGTAAAAATGATAGTCCTTTTAACAAATGGTCCTTGAACACTTGGACATTTGCTTACCCTTCTGTCCTGAAAAGTACCACAATCTATGCCTTATACAAAATTAACTTGAAATGGATTGTATAATAAATTGTAAAATATCAAACTATAAAACACTTAGAAGAAAACATAGGGAAAAAACTTTAAGTTAGGCAAAGACTTCTTAAACACATTTCAGCTGATATGTCCAAAACAAGATTTGATTTCCAGAATATATAAATAACTCTTACAATTCAAGAATAAGAAGACAAACAACCCAGTAAAAATACAGGCAAAAGATTTGAATAGCCAGTTGAACAAAGAAGGTATATGATTGGCCAATCAGCATATTGAAAGATACTCAACATTATTAGCCATTAATAAAATGCAAATTATAACCCCATTGCCATACTATCACACACCTATTACAATGGCTATAATGAAAAACACTGAAAATACCAAATGCTAGCTAGTAAGTAGAACAACTAGAAATGTACCGCTGGTAGGGAGACTGTATAGCTACTCAGGAGAATAGTGTCGCTGTTACTCTCAACATGAAATATTTCACTCCTCTCTCTTCTTGCTTAGTTTCTGAACAGTCAGATGTAATTCTTCTCTTCATTACTCTATAGGAAAGATGTTTTTTTCCTCTATCTTATTTCAAGATTTTTTGTTATCTTTGGTTTTCTAAAGTTTGATTATGATATGTGTAGGGTGTAGTATTTTGGGGTATTTTTCCTGCTTAGTGTTCTCTGAAATTCCTGGATCTGCAGTTTGATGTCAGGTATTAATTTGGGAAAATTCTGTCATTATTGCTTCAAATATTACTTCTGTTCTTTCTCTCTTTCTTCTTATGATATTTCTATCATGCATATGTCACACATTTTGTAGTTGTCCCACAGTCCTTGGATATTGTTTGCTTGTGTTTAAGTCTTATTTCTCTGCTTTTCAGTTTTGGAAGTTTCTACTGTCATATCCTCAAGGTCAGATATTCTTTCCTTAGCTGTGTCCAGTCTACTAATGAGTTCATCAAAAACATTCATTTACATAATTTCTTTTATCTCTAGCATTCCTTCTTGGTTCTTATAATTTCTGTCATTGCCCATCTATTTTTGCATGCTGTCTACTTTGTCCATTAGAAACCTTAGCATATTAATCATAGTTTTATTTATTTTTAAAGATTTTATTTATTTATAAATAAAATAGAGAGAGCACAAGCAGGGGGAGAGGCAGGCAGAGGGAGAGGGAGAAGCAGGCTCCCTGAGGAGCAGGGAGCCTGACGCAGGGCTCGATCCCAGGACCCTGGGATCATGACCTGAGCGGAAGGCAGTCGCTTAACCAACTGAGCCACCCAGGTGCTCCTAATCATAGTAGTTTTAATTCCCATTCTGATAATTCCAACATCCTTGTCGTATCCGATTCTGGTTCTGATGCTTACTCATTCTCTTCTAACTGCATTTTTAAAATATGTTTTTAATTTTTTGCCTTTTAGTATGTGTTGTAATTTTTTGTTGACAGATGGACAAGATGTGCTAAGATACAAGTAACTGGAGTAAATAGGTCTTTAGTAAGGTAGTGGTAAAGTGTCACAGGAGAGGAAGTGCTCTACAGTTCCATGATTAGGTCTCAGTCTTTGGGTGAGCTTGTGCCCCTGCATTGTGAATTCACCAGCGATTCTCAGTTTTTTCACCACCACCTCACTTAGGTGGGATAGGATGGTTGGACAGGTTGGTGTTGGGTATTTTCCTACACACAGGTAGGTTAGACTCTGGTAAAACTCTTGCAGATTATTCTCTGGTTAACTGTTTTTTCCTGAAGTAGGCCTTGTTATGAACAGAATGCTCTGCTGTATTTCAAAATCGTTAGATTTCTCCTACCCCTGCAGGAAGCATAAAAGTACAAGGGGATTTTTCTCCATACTCCCCATGAGAACCTGGTAGAATTCCTGCATATAAAATTCACAATAGCTTGGGGGGTCCCACTATGACTGCATTCCCTGGAGTTTTTAATTCCGATTTGCTCACAGTAAGCCTCCAGAAATTCCTCAATTTGACTTTGAATTGGTTGGTTGCCATGCAGCTTTCAATTCCAGTGAGTTGCAATTCTCTGTATCTACCTGTCTTTCTAATTTTAGAGTAGCGGTTTGTCCTGTGACCTCACTTCTATGATGAATAAAAGGTGAGTTGTTGATTTTTCAGTTTGTTCAGCTTTTTACTTGTTAGGACAGTGGCAATTTCTAAGCTCCTTACATTCCAGACCAGAAAGCAGAAGTCTAATAATTTCTTAGGAAGTTAAATTTGCACTTACCATATGACCCATCACAACCTCACTAAAACTGTATATGAATATTTACAACAGTTGGGTCATAAGCAAGACTTACACAACTGAAAGCAAGACTGAAAAGCAACTCAAATGACCTTCAATGAGAGAATGGACAAACAGACTGGCACAAACATATGACACAATACTACTCAAAAATAAAAAAAATTAACAATTGATACACATAATGACATGAAAGAATTCCAAAGGCATACCAGTTAAAGGAAGCTGCTCTCAAAGGTTACATTCTGAATGAGTTCATTTATAGATAATTTGGGAAAGACAAAACAACTCCTATGGAGAAGTTCACTGGTTACCAGAGTTAGGGTTGGAGAAAGTTTTGATAGCCAAGGGGCAGCTCAAGGGAATTCTTTGGGGTGTTGGAATTATTCTCTGTCCTGGTTGTGTTGGTTGTTATATAAGTTTACAGGTGTATTAAAACTCAGAAATATATAATAAAAATGTGAATTTTACTTTATGTGAATTTTTTAAAGCCAATGCAGTAATAGTTTTTTTCCTCTTGTTTAATAGAAAAATAATCCTCAAAAGGGTTTTCTATGCTATTTCGTCTAGCACATTCACAGCTCCAAAATTAGACATCATGCCAATCATATTTTTGACTACTTTATAATCTCTTGAATACCAGCACACAAGATGAAGTCATGGGAGGGAAAATACACCAACTTGCATTGACGTGAAGTCTAATGAAACAACACTTTGCAACCCAATGTTTTTAGCAAAAGGGACCATTAAACACAGCATATGATTTAATAAAGCAATGTGGAGAGGTAGTCTGTGCCAGAAAAAAAATAACAGAATAAGACACAAATTCCCTTTGCTTTGGAGTACTGTTTAAGGAATCTAATTAGTAAGCCTCAGTGGTTTTGTAGAGGCTTTGGGGATTTTTGCATTCATTTTGAAAATGAAATGAACGTTCTGGCAGCTCCTGAAACAGAATGTTAAGATAAGAAATGTAACACAAAAAGCAGTCACCTTGAATCAGAAACGAAGAGCTGATTGAGGTGCTGCTGAGACTATAAAGAAGTTTGTCTTTTCTCTGCAAGATCACCTTTCATTTCAAACCACCAGCTTCACAAAAAATGTGGGGATTAGGGAGAAAAACAACTGTCAGCTGGGGATGGAACTAGTAGGAGGTTAAAACTCTGGGGGTTTAGAAGAAAAATCAAGCAGTATAAGGCTGTAAATAAGTTTAAGAACAGTAGTTGGCAATTAAGTTTGATGTTAATTAATAAGCAAAAATAAAATGGGGTGACCACCTAACAGAAAGTCAGTGGTGAAGGCTTTCATTTCCAGCCAGTGCTGTAAGGGAAGTTTAGTGTTTGTACTTCTCCAAGGAATCTCTCCAGACTGCGCCAAGGCAGGTGCCAGCCTGCCTACCAAATCACAAAGGTCACACTTCTGTTCTTTGCCAGAGCCTCTGGGCTCATGTGAAGATCACCAAGAAATGCTTTCTTTCAAGTAAGAGCTTGTTCTTACTCTTAACCCCACCTCCCACTATCATCTCTTAAAAAAAACAAAAAACAAAAAAACATGCTTGCCCTGGGCTTTAGTCAGCCACTGGAATGTGCATGGGCTAACAGCTTTCAGCTCAGTGGCACAATACAGAAATAAGACACTGAGTTAACTTCCAGTTTGCCAAGATGTACAGGTATAAGGTGATGGTGTCTGAGGCCCTGGTAATCATCCTGTATCTCAAGGTCATGTGAGGTTCTGAATCAGATGAATACTCAAATAAGACAAACAGCAATAGGTCACTGCAGAATTAACATGGCATTTTTGGAACACTTCACAGATCTTTTGGAAGCAACTGTCCCTGAGGCACAACATAACTGCAGGAAGTGACAAGTGGAAAACTTAACCAAGAGCTTGGTTGGCTTTGTTGCCTGCCTCCCTATATCCCACAGTTTGCTAAGGCAAATCTATGTGACCAGAATGAGAAAATTAAGAAACAAAAGTAGGAGTGGATGTTAGTAAAATGCAAGCCATGGCTCAAGATAAATAGAATCTGCAGTGGATTTTCTCCCAGGTAATTCTGTCAAAATGCAAACCTTATATACTTAGGAACATGTAGGTGTACAGGTGTTGAATAGGAGGGGGAGGGTTGGCCATCTAGTACCTGCTGAAAGGAAATTATCAGAAGACAAGAATAATAGTAATAATAACTTAAAATGAAAAAGAGGGCAGATAGGAAGGAAAATATCTGAGTATGTTCATTTTTTTAAAAAATATTTTATTTATTTGACAGACAGTGAGAGAGGGAACACAAGCAGGGGGAGTGGGAGAGGGAGAAGCAGGCTTCCCGCCGAGCAGGGAGCCCGATGTGGGGCTCGATCCCGGGACCCTGGGATCATAACCTGAGCCGAAGGCAGACACTTAACGACTGAGCCACCCAGGTGCCCCTAGTGTGTTCATTTTTTATCAACTCTGAGTGGACCTTGGCTATGTATGCATCACTTGACTATTTTTTTAATTTTTAAAAGATTTATTTATTTTTTTAGAGAGATAGCATGCGAGAAGGGGGAGGAGGGGCAGAGAGAGAGGAAGAGAGAATCCTCAAGCAGGCTCCCCACTGAGCATGAAGCCCATCACAGGGCTCATCCCAGGACCCTGAGATCATGACCTGAGCCAAAATCAAGAAGCAGCTTAACCAACTGAGCCACCCAGGCGGCCCCTTGACTGTTTAAAATGCACAAGTGGTTTAACACATGAAGAAACTTAGAATAATGTATCCTGATATGTAAATCACTTGAAGAATGAAATCAGTCTGTATGAAATTCATTCAAAGCTGATCAAACCTATAATTTGATGAAATTAGGTATGTAATAAATATTTCGTGAGATTACAGTGAGGTTCATTTACTATTATTTACTTGAGTGTTGGTATGGGTTAGAACTTGGACAGCCTCTTTTTTGATGATAATCTGTTTCTGTTTACAACTGGTCATCATACTCTCCAATTTCCAACTTTCACAGAACATATACCATATATGTATCTGTAGTCCTGTTAATCCCAGAGTGCCAACCCAGTGAAGAGTGAAAAAAATTCAATCATCTAAATAGCTTTTTCAGAATTATATGATACACACAAGTTTTACTGGTATTTTTCATTTCCTTCTAAAAAGATAGCTAATTATGCATATAACCTTGGTCAACTTATTGAAAAATGCATAAATAAAATAGGTAATTTTATGGCATAATGTAAGTTACAAAACCACAGAAATTTGGCTGAAAATTTCACTTTTTGATTTTTTTTAATAAGATTTATTTGAGAGAGAGAGAGCGTGTGAGCAAGGGGAGGGGCAAAGGGAGAGGAAGAGAATCTCAAGCAGACTTCTTGCTGAGCTTAGGGCCGGAGGAGGGGCTTGATCCCAGGACCCCGAGATCATGACCTGAGCTGAAATCAAGAGTCAGAGGTTTAACTGACTGAGCCACCCAGGCACCCCTTCGATTGTTTTTATATAGACACAGTTTTAATTGAACTGAATTGATACAGCTGTATCAAACATAGATCCAATATATGTTTGAAAATATATTTACAAAGAAAAACCAACCAAACAAGGAAATGTCAAAGATACTGAATCCTTTTTACTTGATGCTGAGCTACAAACTTTAAGCCACGCCCTCAGAAGCTTCTGAGTGTTAAATAATATAATCAAAAACACCATTCCTTCCCTCCAGGAGGAGATGGCTTGAAATCAGTCTGGTTAGCTTGACATGGTCTATATATAAGTAGACAGAGTGTCTAAATTCAAATGCCTAAAGGCCAGGCCAGTAACTTAAATAACTGAAGTGATCTGGATGAGCACTGTACTTACACATGAGTGTCAGTCCTTAGAAACAAGAAAGCCACAGGATTCTCTGCCTGCCTTTCTAAATGCCATAGTTTGTGAGCAAAGTTTGCTAGATTAGGAGTAGAAATTTAAAAATCAAGTAAAAATTAAACAATTATTATCCTGTGTAAATACAAGTCGTATGTAACTGGATCTTGTCACTTTAAAAGAAAATAATTTAGCATGGAGTTTTTTTATTCTTTATTTAAACACACACATGTGAATCACACACACACACACACACATGTATATATGATAATTCACGAAATTTAAATATCTATTTTATAGGTTGAATTGTGGTCCCCCCAAATTAATATGTTGAAGTCGTAATTCCCCAGTATCTCAGAATGTGATATTTGGTCTTTAAAGAGGTAAGTAAGTTAAAATGGCTCTAATCCAATATAACTGATGCCCTTATAAGAAACAGACATTAGGATACAGATAGTCATAGAGGGAAGACCGTGTGAAGAAAAAGGGAGAAGACAGCTATAGAGAGAGGCCAAGGAGAGAGGCATCAGAAGAAACCAACCCTGCCAACACCTTGATATCAAATTTTCAGGCTCCAGAATTAAGAGAAAATAAATTTCTGTTGTTTAAGCCACTTTTGCTGTAGTATTTTGTTATGGCAGCCCTATCGAAATAATACAATTGACATTCAATTAAAATTGTGTTACTAAGTATAACAAAACTGAATGGTATTTGAGTATGTAAGTCATCTCTGAGTTAGAAATCATGGATGTCATTTATGAATATGTCAATCTTTCTATCACCCCTTCTCTATGGGCCTCAATGTCAGATGACCTTGTTTTGGCAAGCTTTAATTTAGGAGATGTATCTATTTCCAAATAGACTGAGGAAATTAATTTTTGAACTATGCCTAGGTCTCTAGCACAGGACTACACCTTACTTCCAACACTGAGGAGCTAACAAATTAAATAAAGCAAACAAACAGGTGGTCTCCAAAAATAGTCACATCTAATCCTGCAGTCCAATGGAAGAGGTTAGAATTAGGGTATAAACTTGCTTTTTAACACAGCTGCCAAGTCTAGGCAATGTTTTGCTTCATTTCAGTTTGTTTGCTATTGTTATTTGCAGGTTTGTTTGCTTAAAAAGAAAGAAAAGGAAAAAAATAACACCACAGAACACTGTACAAAACTGCATGTTTATCAACTCAATAAAAAGTTATTAGCTTTTACACAATGTGTGTGTATATCAAGATCCCAGGCTATTAAAATACCAGTAACATTTTTTTAACCTTAAATATGCAACTACTGCAAAAGCTAAGCTACCAGTGAGCAAAGCCAGAGAGCTATCAGGGAGGTCTTTCATTGCTTTTCTCCATCTCAATGTTCTCTTTATTTTAGAAATCTTTGTTGAAGATTTCTTTTGCCCTTAGACTTCTAGAGCTTTAAGAAGTTGTCAAGCATATTTTCTCAGGAAACCATAGTTCTGACCTTGGAAAGACTTTGACAGTAGGACTAGAGCCAAAAGAATAAAAATTAAAAAATAATGAGAAACAAATTAGTCTTCAGCATTCTTTATGCAATTTTCTTTGAGTTTTGCTACTCAGAGCTGTCATACAAATTTCTCTATATCCAGAATCCCATTCTCAATTTGGGTTATTGCTCCAGATGAGGTTATTCCAGGAAAATGCTTTATGCTTTATAATTCAGTAGGTCTAAAGTCGAAGCACAGAGAGCTCTAAGTAGCAGGGTGACCATGAGCAAGTTACTTAGCCTCTCAAATACATAGTTTCATCATTTGTGAAGTTGAACCAACCTCAGTGGCTTATTGCCAGAGATAAAGAGATCATCCTGATAAATCACTTATCAGAGGGCCTGTCACAAGAAATCTACTCTATAAATATTTGTTATCAGTGAATCTAGGCTCTGGTTCTGTGTAAGATGAAATATACACTCCATCCTGTTTCTCCCACTAAATACATCTATAAAACCTGGAGAGAATGCATAGAAGAGTTATTTAAGGGTTCTGAAAGAAAATAGTAGCACAAAGATTGGGGAGGAAAATAAAAATCTGAAATACTACTGACATGTCCATGAGTTTACATTTTCTTTTTTTACTTTGGTAACCCCAGCCTTAATTCAATGCACCAGAAATGGGCACCAAGGCACAGTTAAAATTCTCTAGCTCTGGTAAACAGTGGAAAAGAAAGTCATTAGCCCTCAGAAAGATCATGGATCTTTGTTTTCTCTCAGCTCTCAAGAAATCACACGGTATTGTTGACAGCTATAGGGCAACAGGAGCCCACAGCACCCTAACTCTGTTTGAGGGAAATCTTCCTCTTGGATCAGTGGACTACAGTTCCAAGAGATTAGGATCTATCCTTTTACTTGCTTTTACTCTCTCTCTCTTTTACTGCTTGGCTCCAGACATGGGATCAGTTGGTGAAGTACACAAAAGAACGAGTTAAAGAGAGCCTCAGCTTTCTGGTTATAGGACCAAGAACAGGAGTCCCAGGGAAATAGAAATTACTGAGGCAGCTGAAAAGAGGCAGGAGCTTGTGAAGGTAGTCCAAGAAAGCTTTTTATGAACTCCTAGGCTCATCCTAAGCTGTACATGTATAGCTCTGCATTATTCAGCATAATAAAGATATTGAGAGCTGAATTAACAGATACATCAACACTGAGGTCCCAGAATGGTGACTGGGTGATGCATGTGTGGAACAGATCAGAATAGTACTGTAATGGCTTTGAAAACCACAGATTGGAAACTGTGGTTGAACCTAAACTGGTCTATTGGCTCCTAAAACAAACACATCATTTTTAGAAATTAGTCAAACTCGATCTCATGTGATAATATTCCAAATATTTAATATTCAATCCAAATTTACTTGGCACGAAAAGAACTAGAAAATCACAGGGAAAAAGACAATTAACAGATTTCAATGATGATATATCAGAAATGTTGGGATTCTTTGACAAATATTTTATTTATTTTTTATTTTTTTAAAGACTTTATTTATTTATTTGACAGAGACAGAGATAGCGAGAGCAGGAACACAAGCAGTGGGAGTGGGAGAGGGAGAGCAGGCTTCCCGCCGAGGAGGGAGCCTGATGTGGGACTCAATCCCAGGACCCTGGGATCATGACCCGAGCCGAAGGCAGACACTTAATGCCTGAGCCACCCAGGTGCCCTCTTTGACAAATATTTTAAAGCCATTATCATTAAAGTACTACAGTGAGCAATTGTGAAACATTTTAAAAAATAGAAAATTTGAGCAAAAAAATAACTGAAGGTATAAATTAAAGAAAACAAATGGAAATTTTAGGAAGCTCAATACATAACTTCTCTTGAATGGCTCAGTCGAAAATGGAGATGACAGTGGAAAGAGTCAATATTTTTTAATATAAAGCAATAGAAATTACTCAACATTACTCAATCATTCGCTGGGCAACAGAGCAAAAAAGTAAAATAAAAAAAAATAAGGACCTACTGGCCAATAGCAAGTGATCTAAAGGTTGTGTTATCAAAGTCCCAGAAAGAAGAGTGTGGAACTAAAAATAATCTTTAAAAAAATAATATCTGAAAACTTCTCTAGAGTTGTGAAAGATATAAACCTACAGAATCAAAGAAGCACAGATATTCAAAACAAGATAAACCCAAAGAAAACAGTCATGGTGACTTCACAATCAAACTGCATATAACCAAAGATAAAAAACAATTCTTGAAGACAGAAAAAGGACATGTTATATAGTTATATATAGTATAACAGGAATTTTAATGACAGATTTCTTGTCAGGAATCGTAGAGTTCAAAGAAAGTGGCACAGCATTTTTAAACTCTTGAAAGAAAATACCAATCCAAATTCTATATCCAGCAAAAATATCTTCTACAAATAAAGACATCTCAGATAAAGTAAAATTAAGATAATTTTTTTCCAATGAAACTGATGTAAGGCATAATTCATTAAAAGCCTTAAGATATAAAAGAAATAGTACTAGGGGAAAAAAAAAAACTTGGAATACCATGAATACAAAAAAGCATCAAAATGGTAAACCTTTGAGTAAATATATTAGCTTATTCTTCCCTTGAGATTTGTACATTTGACTGTTGAAACAAAAGATTACTCCTGTATAATAAAGAATTTATTTAGTCTTTGTCCCAGGTTTCTGTTATGAAACTCCTAAAATCCTTATAATTTCCTGAGTAATAGGAGTGTCTTTATCATTCATGAGCCTCTTTGGATTTTATCTGACAGTTTATAAAAATGAGATGGTTCATGATAGGCCCTTAAATATTTCAGAATTGGAGTAACAATACCTGAAAGACCAACCATGTGGTTCGAGGGGTGGGTCTTTGAGGTGGTCTGACCTCTGAGAATGGAAAGGGTGCTAGAGATTGAGTTCAGTCATGTGGCCAATGATTCAATCAGTCACACCTATGTAATAAAGCACCAGTAAAAACTCTGGACACCAAATCTTAGTGGAACATCCTGGTTGGAACATGTAGGGTGATTTGCCTTGATTCCATGTGGTGAGGACACAGAAGCTCTGTGCTTGGGACCCTCCCAGACCTCACACTTCATCTGGCTGGTGCAGATTTATATCTTTTATAATAAAACTAATTGTAAGTAAAGTACTTTCGTCAGTTCTGTGAATCATTCTAGTGAGTTATTTAACCTGAGGAGGTCATGGGAACTCCTAAATTTGTAGCTAGTTAGTCAGAAGTGTGGATAGCCCGGGGAATTCTGAAGTGTGGTGGTACCTGAATGGGGGCAGTCTTGTTGGTGACCATGCCCTTAAACCTGTGGAGTCTGGTGTTAGCTCCAGGTGGTTAGTGTCAGAACTGAATTACAGTATACCAGTTGGTGTCAGAATTTTTTCTGGGGAGGGATGATTTTAATGTACATAGATGTAATATATAAGAAAACTATGAAACAAAAGAGTGTTAAAAAGAACTATCTGGTAATTTCTACATTCGACTTGAAGTTGTAAAATGTTGACTCTGTAGAAAGACTGTGAAGTATGTGTATTATAATCTCTAGACCAACTACTTCTAAAAAGTATAGAAAGAGATATAATTAAAAACACAACAGATACATCAAAGTAGAATACTAAAAGACATTTAAATAACCCAAAAATTAGATGAAAAAGAAAGAACAGCAGGATTTTTTTTTGAAAAACAGAAAACAAATAATAAAATGGTAAACCCATGGATTAGTCTGTGTGTACTGCCATAACAAAATAACATAGACTGAGTTACTTAAACAACAAACATTTATTTTCTCATAGTTTGTGGAGGCTAGAAGTTCATGATCAAATGGCAGCAAATTCAGTTTGTGTGGAGATCTTTCTTCCTGGCTTATAGATGTCTACCTCCTTGTTGTGTCCTCACATGACTTTCCTTTGGACTCAACAGGAGAGACACACAGACAGATATCTCTGATGTCTCTTCCTCTTCTTGTTAGGACACTAGCCCTATCAGACTAAGGTCTCACCTTTATGATCTCACTTAATCTTTATGACGTTCTTCTAGGCCCTATATTCAAATACAGTCATGTTAGGGGTTAGGGATTCAAATATGAATTTTGGGAAGGACGTAATTCAGTTCATAACAATGTAAACCCTAATGTGTCAATAATTTAATTAAATGCAAAATGTTGATTTATACCAATTAAGAGACACATGAATTAAAAATTATCCACCTATATGCTATTTACAAGAAACTTATTCCACATATAATTATATAAGTGGGTTAAAAGTGAAAGAATACGAAAAGATATAGCATGCAGATACTAATCAAAAGAAAGTTGGAATGGCTCTATTGATATCAAAGTCTAATTTTCAGAGCAAAGAAAATTAGCAGAGATAAAGAGGAATATTTTACGAGGATAAGATGGTTCATTCATCAAGAAGATGAAAAATCCTTAAGTGTGTTTCCAGCTAACAAAGGAACTTTGAAACATATGAAGCAAAAACCCACTAAAAAAAGAAATATACAAACATATAAAGAAGACTTCAATACTCCCCTCTCAGTAATATATAGAATTAGCAGACATAAAATCAGCGAGCATATAGAAGAATAAAACAGCACCATGGAACAACTGGCCTTAGGTGATATTTATAGAATAGTCCAAGAGCAAATTACACTTCTTTTCAAGAGCACATGGAAAAAATCAAGAAGATCAAGGATCAGCAAACTATGGCTATTGGTCACATAAGCCAATATGCATTGCACACTGTGAGAGGTGACCACCTAAGTTTGTGAATATCACATGATGGGAGTCATTGGAGCCATTTTTGAAGCTAGTTACCGTACTCTCCTAACAGTGTTCTCCACAGCAACTTTACCATACATATCTCATGAAAGGGGAAAAAAACAATTAAAAAATGGCCCAAAGTCTTGAACAGTCACATCACCAAATTAAAAATACATAGGCAAATGAGCACATAAAAAGCTGTCAACATCCTTAGCCACTAGTATAATCCAAATTAAAAAAAATGGTTATATTCTACTACAAACCTACTATAATGGCTAAAATAATATTGACTATACCAAATCCTAGCAGGGTACAAAGTAATGGAAATTTTCTTACATTGCTGGTAGGAATGTATAATGGTATAGATAATTTGAAAAATGGTTTGGAAGTTTCTTATTAAGTTAAAAATATACTTACCATATGACCTAGCAATCTCATTCCTAGGTATTTACCATCGAGAAATAAAAACTAATATTCATTCAACATCCTATACACAAATGCTCATAGCTCCTCTTTTATAATCATCAAAAACTGGAATAACCCAAATGTCATTAATCAAGTACAGGGTATAGAGATTGTGGTACATGCATACAATGGAATACTACTCAGAAATAAAAAGGAACTGTTGATACACACAGAAACTTGGATGCATCACAAAGGTTATACAGAATGTGAAAGAAATCAGTATCAAAATATTATATTCTGTATTATTTCACTTATGACATTCTTGGAAACAAAGCTTTAGTGATCAAGAATAGATCAGAGATTTCCAGGGAATAAGAATGGAGTTGTTAGTGTAAAGGGATAGCAAAAGGATATTTTGGGGTTAATGGAACTGTTCTACGTCCTGATTTTGGTGGTGCTTGCATTATTTCATACATGCGTTAAAATAATGGTCAGTTTCACTGTGTGATAATTTATAAAATAAAAGCAAATAAATGAAAAAAAAAGTGGTTTTTTATTATTATTAGTTTCCTGGCCTCAGTAACTTAGTACATATTGGGTAGTCTCAGAAAACAGTATAATACCCAAATCTGTTCATCAAATGTAATGCACATTTACTAAAAAAAAGAAATTATTATTGATATTATAATTTTTTAATAAGCCACTTTCAAAGAATTCTAAATGACATCTAACTTAATCAAATAAACCATTTTTTAAGTTATCCATTGCTATGTAACAAACTTGTGGCTTAAAACAACATTTCATTATTTTACATTTTGTTCATTAGCTTGATGGCTTCTCTGCTCATTTTTCCTGGGCTCATATATGTGACTACATACAGCTCAAGAGTTGGCTGGACTAGAAGACCCAAGATGGCATCGATGACTTATCTGGCATTAATGCTGATGACCAGTGCAACTCAAGTCTTCTCTACATGTCTCTCACCCTCTAAAATTCTAGACCAACTTCCTTATGTGGTGGCTCAGAGTAGCACTCCAAGAGGGTGAAACTAAATGCTAGACCTCTTAAAGTCTAAGCTCTGGACCCACAATGCCACTTTGCCAATATTCTATTGGTCAAAGCAAATTTTAAGTTCAGCTCAATTCAAGAGAAGGGGAAACAGACTTCACCACTTCATTGCAGAAGGCACAAAATATTTGAGCTGTTGTTTTTCTGTCTACCAAACCATTTTATTCTTGTATTATTCTTATATATAATGACTACATAAACATTTCTGGGATGACATGCAAAGATAGAAATTTCAGACTTTTTCTCAACCCAGTAAGAGGAAAGTTCTTTCATTTACGCTGTTAATCCCATTTTTCATATGAATAGCCCTATGCTCATGATGCCACTTCCATGTATGGACATCTCTATTTGTAGACTTTTAAAATTTTTCTTAAGAATTAACTAAAATGGCTGCTGTTTATTTACTGCATGGCTCAGACCAGCGCCTAGTTCCCTGCGAAGCAGACTTGATGATCTGTTAACACAGCTTCAGTTTCTCTCAGAGGAAAAACAAAATCACACTAACATAGGAATGACACTCATTAAATTCAGTGTGCCTTGGTAGGAACTGGAAATAGTAGCTCTCTTATTTATCAGCTAAGGGAGAATTCTTATGATTAAAAAATTGGCGAACTGTATTTTGAAGAGGTGCTAAGTACTTTTCTCAAAAGAAGTAATGTCTAGATTTCTATTTTTAGAACTGCTTCTCCCAAAATTGTCTCTGCAAATATGTTTTCAGTCCTCACTTACACTTCTCTCTATTGCCTTGGTCTTAATTTATGTTATTATTATTTTTTGTAGTCTGCTTATTCAACACATAGAAGTTTCATGAGTATACATATATTGATATTGCAGTTACGTTGATATGTAAGACAATGTAGATAAAGAGTCATCTATATTTCCGTAGCTGAATATAGGTTTCCCGAATAACATGAAGGTTTATTTTAGGACTTCTTTTCTCTTCCAGCCTAGGAACAGCTTTTAAATGAGGATTCACTTGCATTAAGAAATTGAGAAGTAGGGGCGCCTGGGTGGCTCAGTCGTTAAGCGTCTGCCTTCGGCTCAGGTCATGATCCCAGGGTCCTGGGATCGAGCCCCGCATCGGGCTCCCTGCTCAGCCAGGAGCCTGCTTCTCCCTCTCCCACTCCCCCTCTCCAGCTGTGTTCCCTCTCTAGCTGTCTCTCTCTCTGTCAAATAAATAAAAAAAATAATAAAATCTTTAAAAAAAAAAAAGAAATTGAGAAGTAACAGCACCTGTTAGGAATGTGAAATGACCTTCCATTCCCAAATGTATGCTGTGCCTAACAGTACAATCATATCTTTCCTTGTTTTCACCCTAAAAGTAATGCTGATTAATACCATCCTTGCACTTTGCTGTTAGGTGCAACAAGCAGTTTATAACTGGCCATAATGAAATGGTGAAAATCAGAAACTTTGGGACAAATTACATATACAGCAACATTTAATTTTCATAATGGCTGGATACAAGAATTAGACATAGTATTTCAAATACAAAAAAAAAAAAAAGTTTGACCAGCAATATATTTTTATTCAGAGTCCTGAGCAAAATGATTTTTTCATTTAATTGCAGGCTTATACAGTTGTCAGTAAGTGGATGTACATGGCTCCTGCTTCTAATTAGAATCTAAAATCTGCCTTTTGTGTTGAGTATATTTAATGCTACCACTGGTTTGATAACCTATTCCTAGCAACCATACATTGTGCTTTTTCAATTAGTCAGGATTCAAGCTAGTCACCTGATCTAACAAAACAAGATAAAACATCAGGACACAATTGGCTGGATGTTTGTTATTGCAAAGAAATGAGGACACTCAGGAATATATTTATCAGAGCCTTAGGCAATAGAAGCAATTGAGATAAGGAGGTCTATAATAGGCCTTGAGGGACCTAGTTGAGATAGGGTTGTTCAGTGTAAGACACTCTCCAAAATATTTGTAACAGGAGTCTGCTAACAGTAATGGATCTCATTAATTTGTATGGCAAGTTATACCATCTTAACACCAACAAAATGACATGAAGTTCTTAAACCAGATTTCTTATTATATTCCAATCTAATTTCTTTTACATACAGCAATGATTTGAGGAGTTTGTAGCCTCTAAATGCCCCTCTGCTAGAAAAGACTTTATTCTTTACTAGAATATCTCCAGTTTTTCTCAGGAGTTTGGTTTATCAACATTCTTTCTAAAGAGCTCTCTAGAGAATTAGGCACTGTGCTCCAAAGGCAATTTGATCAGTATGAAACACAATGTGATAATCCTCTCCCTTGCTGTGTATTCATCCTAAGGTTTCATTAGGAGTCTTCAGAATAATTTCGCACTGTCCTATCTACTGAGCTTGTCCTCATCTAAAAGCTTATGCTTTGGGGGCGCCTGGGTGGCTCAGTCGTTAAGCGTCTGCCTTCGGCTCAGATCATGATCCCGGGGTTCTGGGATCGAGCCCCGCATCGGGCTCCCTGCTCAGCGGGAAGCCTGCTTCTCCCTCTCCCACTCCCCCTGCTTGTGTTCCCTCTTTCGCTGTGTCTCTCTCTGTCAAATAAAATAAATAAAATCTTAAAAAAAAAAAAAGCTCATGCTTTGTTACTATGGATTTCCGTCAAGCCAAATTTCCTCCACCTAATGTTATATATGTGTACATGTTCCTTTGTGTTTATGTGTGAGTGAAGGAAAGAGATGTTCAATATTTTTCTTCAAGATTTCTGGAGTCTTCTGAATGCTCAGATTGTCAACAATGATACTAATTATGCCTCATGACTTTGTGTAATGAATAAAAGATTTTGTTTCTCCTTCATAAATTATGGGATTAAGTGTGTGAGGCACATCTTAATAAAGGGAAAGAGATTTCTAAAAATATCTTATTAGATATCAAGTCACTATTAATATTCAATAAAACTTGAGTCACAGAAAATGAACTTGATTGGAAATTTGACAGAAGAAGTTGATTTTTTTCAGCAGTCTATTTTTAGAGGAAAGTCAGACACAAGAGAAACAGTGAATATGGCATGAAAAACAAAGCACACCGATGCACAACTCATAAAGGACAACTTTCCTGACATCTTCACTGTGTTTTAAACTATTCTATGAATTTCTCTCTCTCTATATATATATATATATACACACACATATAAAATACCTAGTACTCCATTCTGTTGACAATGAAGCTCAGAATAATAAATCTGAGATTAAAGAATGGCCCAGTATAAAACCTTAAGTGAATTTCATTATGCCTCATTATCAAAATAAGGAAAGTTAATGCAGATTTTTTCTTCTTTATTCTAAACAAAAAATAAATTCCTCAAATTTCTCCATTCAATTTCCTTCTATTCATTTTGACTTCTGGCATGCCAAGGTTTTATTATTTTCTTCTCCTTTACTAATTTCAAAATAGAATATACTTAAAGAGATGTTACATATAAGTACTCATTTCTGCTTTTCCCTTGGGATTCATCTTGCTGAAAGAATTGTAGAACAAAATGGATTGGTTTATTTAGTACATAATAATCTTCAGAACAATGACATGGTATGGAAAATGAATTCATTCAAATAATAGATATTAATCCAATGTTTACTGGGGGTAAGCATTGTGCTAAGGATCAAAGTGATGCCATGTGTGATTGCAATTCATAAGTTCAAGCACAGAGTAGGTTCTCATTATGTTTTTAAAATCTCAACTATATGCTAATTAAATGATTTTCATTTGACAGTTGAATCAGCTAACTTCTAATTTCTACTTCTTCAACTTTCCTTTTGAGATTATTTATACTAAAGTGGCTGTTACATAAGAATGGAAGAATCTAACATATTTCAAGAAGCTGATTCCGAATACTGGTAGAGCAATCTAAGTGGAATCTAAGCAGTCTAAGAAACAGAAATTAAACTCACCAAATTTCTAAGTTGAGACCCACAAGTTGAAGTCTCAAGTGTATGTACTACTTTACAACAAAAATATTTTTAATAATTAATATTCAAACCCAAGAAACCCAAGTAAAATACATGAATCAATGTATGGTCTTATTGATCACTTACAGCAAATATATTCATTTTAGATATTTCCTTAATCTGACTATTCTCAAATGTCAATCACCTCTGGTACATTTCACTCCCATCAATTGAAAGCATTCCATTGTACATAGAAGTTTTTTGGTTTAGGAATCAGAAACTTGGGTGCTGGCCCCCAAATTTGTAACTATCTTGGTATAGGAAAAAGATTATTTTGAGTTCTTTGGTCTCAAATTTCTCATCTATAAAAGAAGAAAATTACACTTCTTTTCTCCATCAATATACCGAGAGTCCCAGTGCTCTACATGCTCCAGATCATTCCTTCTCTCAGTTCCCTATTGTCACTGGTTGGAAAGGAGGGCCCAGGTGAATTCCACATGTTCCTGGCAAGATTTCCACTTTTCCCTCCCCTTCTAGAATGCCATTAATATTATTTGCTTTGAGATTTTCCAGGACTGTTACTTCTTTCATTTTGTTGACATCAGTCACCACTAGAAAGTCTGGTATATCCAGATTATCTTAAAGCCCAATTCTACCCCACAAAGATCTGAGGATAAGTAATGAGGTAAACTCTTCACCTCCAAATTAGCCAATATTTTCTATTCCTTGTCTCTCTCATTTTTTCCATGATATTTATCACCATCTCTCATATTTTTACTTACGTTTCTTTTTCCATAAACATGTAACCTTCACAAGGACAGAACTTTAAAAAAAAACCCTACATTTCATTTTTTTAGAACAGTTAGGACTTACAGAAAAATTGTGAAGACGGTTAAGTACAGAGAGTTCCCATATACCCCACACCCAGTTTCCTTATTAACATCATATATTAATACAGCATATTTGTTACGATTAAAAAGTTTCTCAAACTTTCCATGTTTTTTACAATCTTGACAGTTTTGAGGATTCCTGGCAATGTATTTGGTAGAATGCCCCTCAACTGATATTTGTCTGATGTTTTCACATTAATTGAACTAGGGTTATAGACTTTGGGAAGGAGGATCACAAGTAAAGTGCTATTCTCATTACATCACATGAAGGGTACTTACTATTAACATGACTTATCCCTGTTGATGTTGACCTTGATGAGATGGCTGAAGGAGTTTATGTCAGGTTCCTTCACTGTAAAGTTACTCTTTTTCTTTCTTTCAATACTGCACACTTTGGAAAGAAGTCAGTATGCATACTCCATATTTAAAGAGTGGGAAGTTGTGTTCCACTGCATTCAGGGTAAAATATCTATAAAAATTATGAGATTTTTCTACACAAAAGATTTATCTATCCTCCCTCTTGTTTATTCAATTATCTATGTCAATATGGACCTATAAATATTCATTTAATACTTTGGTTTATAATCCAATACTACATTTAATTTTTTGTTTAGCTTTTGCCATTGATAGCTCTTGTAGTTGGCGCCTATATTTCTCTGATGCATTCCCATGATTTTTTTTAAGTGATTTCTTTACTTCCTGTCAATATAAGATATTTCAGGCTCATCTTGTGTATTTCTTGCCTGAGTCTTAGAATGAGCAATTTCTCTAAGGAGCATTGGTTCGTTTTATTGAATAATGGCATTAGAAATACAATCTGGGTATTAGGCTTGCTCTTTCCTACTGAAGCATCATTACCACATGGATTCTTTTAACCTCCTCCCACTGCTTCCCTGTAAACTTCCATTCCAGCAGTGAGAACCTGCCTTTCAATTTTTGCCATCCATTTATTTGTTCAAGTTCAGTATTCATGAATAGCATATCCTAACCCATACTACCATGGAAAATTATTTCATCAACTAGGGTACAGTACTTATGTAAAGTCTTTTTGGCCTTTATTCCTATAGATTCCTGTCATTTCCAAATTTACTTAGATCAGTAGTTATGTTCCCTTCCAAAATCTTCAGAGATGGTTTCATACATGTGTTGTGTAACACTGCTAGATTATTTGGTCACATTCTACATTCTATCCTAGAATTGCTAATATCTTCAATGATTTTCTTTTAACTTACATAAATTAAGTTTCACTCTTTATAATGTAAATTTCTATGGGTTTTTACATATGCATAATGTTTTGTATCCACTATCAGGCTATCATATAGAATAGTTTCACCACTGTAAAAGATGCCTTCTACTTAACCAATTCAAACTCCCCCTTCTCCAAACTGCTGGCAACCACTGACTGTTCTAGCATTGCTATAATTTTGTTTTTTCTAAAATGTCATATAATTAAAATCATACAGTATATAGAGGACAAAGATTTTCTTAAGTTTTTTAAAATCCTAGTTAATATATAGCGTAAAATTAGTTTCAGGTGTGCAATAGTGATTTAACACTTCCACACATCACCCAGTGCTCATCACAAGTGCACTACTTAATCCCATACCTATTTTTTGTTTTTGGTTTATTGTACAGTTTGTATTAGTTTTGAACTGGCTTACATTTTAACCAGATTATTTTTATAAAAAAATGATATATGATTTTGTTTTAGTGTTTCTTACAAAGTTAACAAATATAGTCCTTAGATTTTTGATATTTTTATCATTTTTAACTCAGTACTTAAGAGGGAAAGAAAAAAGACTTATTTATCATAGCAGAAATATTTGATCTCCTAGGAAGGACTCTCCCTTTGTGTCAATTCCTACTTGTTTTCTGCAGTATTTGGAAGGTGCCTTTGACTGATTTAACCTATCCCTCCATCCACCTCCCTTGTGGTAACCCTCAGTTTGTTCTCTATGGTTAAGAGTCTTTCTTGATTTGCCTCTAACTTTTTTCCCCTTTGCTCACTGTTTTATTTTTTAAATTCCACATATGAGAGAAATCATATGGTATTTGTCTTTCTCTGACTTACTTCATTTAGTATAATATACTCTCGCTACATCTATGCCATTGCAAATGGCAAGATTTCTTTCCTTTTTATGGTTAATATTTCATATGTACACACACTCACACACACATATCACATCTTTATCCATTCATCAGTTGATGGAAATTTGGGCTGTTTCCATAATTTGACTATTTTAGATAATGCTATAAACATAAGGGGTTCATATTTCCCTTTGAATTAGTATTTTTGTATTCTTTGGGTAAATACCTAATAGTGTAATTCCTGGATTGTAGGGTAGTTCTATTTTTAACTTTTTGAGGAAACTTCATACTATTTTCCAGAGGGGTTGCAGCAGGTTTCATTCCTACCAACAGTGCAAGAAGGTTCCCTTTCCTTCACATTCTCACCAATACCTGATGCTTCTTGTGTTGTTGATTTCAGCCATTCTAACAGGTATAAGGTTATATCTCATTGTGGTTTTGATATGCATTTCCCTAATGATGAGTGATGTTGAGCATCTTTTCATGTGT
The DNA here is from genome assembly GCF_002201575.2 of Neomonachus schauinslandi. NCBI lineage: Eukaryota > Metazoa > Chordata > Mammalia > Carnivora > Phocidae > Neomonachus > Neomonachus schauinslandi. Next base: position 98,944,252 of record NC_058409.1, on the reverse strand, counting down.
CTCTTGGCCATCTGTAGGTCTTCTTTGGAACAATGTCTATTCATGTCTTCTGCCCAATTTTTAATTGGATTATTCATTTTTTTGGGTGTTGAGTTTTATAAGTTCTTTATATATTTTGGATACTAACCCTTTATCAGATATGTCATTTACAAATAGCTTCTCCCATTCAATAGGTTGCCTTTCAGTTTTGTTGACTGCTTCCTTCACTGTGCAGAAGCTTTTTTATTTTGTTGTAATCCCCATAGTTTATTTTTGCTTTTGTTTCTCTTGCCTCAGGAGACATATCTAGAAAGAAGTTGCTATGGCTGATGTCAAAGAGTTTACTGCCTGTGTTCTCCTCTAGGATTTTTATGGTTTCAGTTCTCAAATATAGGTCTTTCATCCATTTTAAATTTATTTTTGTGTATGGTGTAAGAGAGTGGTCCAGTTTCTTTCTTTTGCATGTGGCTGTCCAGTTTTCTCAAAACCCTTTGTTGAAGAGACTGTCTTTTTCCAACTGGATATCCTTTCTTGCTTTGTCAAAGATTAATTGACTATATAATTGTGGGTTCATTTCTGGATTTTCTATTTTGCTCCATTAATCTCTGTGTCTAGTTTTGTGCTAGTACCATACTATTTTGATTACTACAGCTTTGTAATATAATGTGAAGTTCAGAATTGTGATGCCTCCAGCTTTGTTTTTCTTTTTCAAGGTTGCTTTGGCTATTTGGGGTCTTTTGTTATTCCATACAAATTTTAGGATTGTTTGTTCTGGCTCCATGAAAAATGCTGTTGGTATTTTGATAGGGATTGCCTTAAATGTGTGGATTGCTTTGGGTAATATAGACATTTTAACAATATTTGTTCTTCTAATCCATGAGCATGGAATGTCTTTTCCACTTCTTTGTGTCATCTTCAATTTCTTTTGTCAGTATTTTATAGTTTTCAGAGTACAGTTCTTTCACTTCTGTGGTTAGGTTTATTCCTAGGTATCTTACGTTTTTGGTGCAATCATAAATGGAATTGGTTCATTAATTTCTATTTCTGATGCTTCATTATTAGTGTATACAAACACAATAAGTTTCTATATGTTGATTTTGTATTCTGCAACTTTACTGAATTTATCAGTTCTAGCAGGTTTCTGGTGGATTCTTTCAGTTTTTCTATATGTAGTAGCATGTCATCTGCAAACAGAAAAGTTGTACTTCCTTGCCAATCTGGATGCTTTTTATTTCTTTTTGTTGTCTGATTGCCGTGTCTAGGAGTTCCAGAACTATGTTAAATAACAGTGGTGAGAGTGGACACCCCTGTCTTGTTCTGGACCTTAGAGGAAATGGCTCTCAGTTTTTCCCCATTGAGGATGATATTAGCTGTAGGTTTTTTGTATATGACCTTTATTATGTGGAGGTATGTTCCTTCTAAACCTACTTTGTTGAGGAATTTTTTTTTTTTTAAATCATGAATGGATGTTGTATTTTGTCAGATGCTTTTTCTGCATCTATTGAAATGATCATATGGTTCTTATTCTTTCTTTTATTAATGGGATGTATCATGTTGATTGACTTGTGAATATTGAAACCACCCTTGCAACCCAGGAATAAATTCCACTTGATAATGGTGAATGATTTTTTTTAACTGTGTTGTTGGATTCGGTTTGCTAGTATTTTATTGAAAATTTTTGCATTCAGTTCATCAGGAATATTAGCCTATAGTTCTCTTTTTTTGTGGCGTCTTTATCTGGTTTTGCTGGTCTCAGAGAATTTGGAAGTTTTCCTTCCTTTTCAATTTTTTGAAATAATTTGAGAACAACAGGTATTCACTCTTCTTTAAATGTTTGATAGAATTTGCCTGTGAAGCCATCTGGTCCTGGACTTTCCTTTTTTGGGAATTTTTTTGATTACTGATTCAATTTCTTTGCTACTTATCAATCTGTTCAAGTTTTCTATTTCTTCTCGTTTCAGTTTTGGTAATTTGTATGTAGCTAGGAATTTATCCATTTCTTCTTGGTTGTCCAATTTGCTGATATATGGTTTCTCATAGTATTTCCATACAATTATATTTCTGTGGTATTGGTTATTTCTCCTAATTTGTGATTTATTTGGACCCTTCTCCTTTCTTTTTGATAAGTCTAACTGGAGGTTTATCAATTTTATTAATTTTTTCAAAGAACCAGTGGCTGGTTTCATTGATCTGTTCTACTGTTTTTCTTAGTTTCTGTATCATTTATTTCTGCTCTAATTTTTATTATTTCCTTCCTTCTGCTGGCTCTATTTGTTGTTTTTTTTTCTAGCTCATTTAGGTTGCTTATTTGAAATTTTTGCTGCTTCTCAAGGTAGGCCTGTATTGCTATATACCTCCCTCTTAGGACCTTTTACTGCATCTTAAAGGTTTTGGGCCATCATGTTTTCCTTTTCATTTGTTTCCATGTCTCTATTTCTTCTCTGACTTCCGGGGGATGACCCTTTCATCATCTGGCAGCATGTTGATTAACCTCCATGTATTTGTGGTCTTTCCAAATTTTTTCTTGTGGTTGACTTCTAGTTTCATAGTGTTGTGGTCAGAAAAGGTGCATGGTACAACTTCAATCTTATTCTATTTGTTGAGGCCTATTTTGTCACCTAATATATGATCTATTCTGGAAAATGTTCCAAGCACATTTGAAAAGAATGTGTATTCTGCTGTTTTAGGTTGGAATGTTCTGAATGTATCTGTTAAGTCCATCTGGTCCAGTGTGTCATTCAAAACCACTGTTTCCTTGTTTACTTTCTGTTCAGATGATCTACCCATTGATATAAGTGGGGTGTTAAAGTCCTCTCCTGTTATTATATTATCAATTAGTTCCTTTGTGCTTGTTATTGTTTTATATATTTGGGTGTCCCCATGTTGGTTGCATAGATATTTATAACTGTTATATCTTGTTGGATTGTTCCCTTTATGATTATATAGTGCCCTTTTTTGCCTCTTGTAACAATCTTTGTTTTAAAGTCTAATTTATCCAATATAAGTATTGCTACTTTGGCTTTCTTTTGACATCCATTTGCATGATAAATGTTTTTCCATCCCCTCACTTTCAATTTGCAGGTGTCTTTAAATCTAAAATGAGTCTCCTGTAGGCAGCATAGAGATGGGTCTTGTTTTTTTTTAATCCATTCTGACACCCTATGTCTTTTGATTGGAGCATTTAGTCCATTTACATTCCAAGTAATTATTGATAGATTGGTATTTATTACCATTTTATTCCTTGTTTTCTTGTTTCTGGAGATTTTTCTCTGATCCTTTGTCTTTGTTACTTTTGGTCTCTCCCTTGCATTCAACGAGAGCCCATAATATTTCTTGTTGGCTGATTTAGTGGTCATGAACTCCTTTAGTTTTTGTCAGGAAGCTCTTTATCTCTCCTTCTATCTTGAATGATTAGCCTTGCTGGATAGAATATTCTTGGCTGCAGGTATTTTCCCATTCAGTACTCTGAATATATCATGTACTCCCTTCTGGCTTGCTAAGTGTCTGTTGAGAAATCTCCAGCTAGCCTTATGGGTTTTCTAATGTAAGTTAAGGACTTTCTTGTCTTGCCCCCTTTAAGATTTTTTCTTTATCACTATATTTTGCAAATTTAATTACAATATGTCTTGGTGTTGGCCTGCTTTTGTTGATTTTTATGGGAGTTCTCTGTGCCTCCTTGATGTGGATATCGTTTCCTTCCCCAGATTAGGGAAGTTGTCTGCTATTTTGTGTCTTGAAATAAATTTTCTGCCCCCTTTTCTCTCTCTTCTTCTGGGAACCTTATAATATGAATGTTAATATGTTTGATGGAGTCACTGAGTTCCCTAAGTCTACTCTTGTGATCCATAATTATTCTTTCTCTATTTTGTTCAGTTTCATTATTTTCCATAATTCTATCTTCTACATCACTTTTTCATTCCTCTGCTTCTTCTATCCTTGTGGTCATTACATCCAGTCTGTTTAAAATCTCAGTTTTGCATTTGTCACTTCTGCCTGATTGTTTTTTTAACTCTTTTAGCTCTGCCATAAGGGTCTCCCTGATGTTTTCCATGCTTTTCTCAAGTCCAGTGAGTATCCTTATGATTGTTGCTCTAAATTCTCCATTAGACATAATACTTATATCTGTTGGATTAGATCTCTGGACATGCCCTTTTCTTGTTCTTACATTTGGGATGAATTCCTCTATCTTCACGTTTTGTCAAAGTCTCTGCCTTCTTCTCTGTGTTATAAAAGCCTGTTATGTCTCCTGCTCCTGAAAGTAATGGCCTTAGAAGAAAAGGTCATAGAGTACCTAGGGCCTGGTGTTTCAGGGAGTATCTCCGATGTGTGCTGCATGCACTCTGCTGTTGTGTTTTGGCTGCTCTATCCTTCGGGCCAGTCATCTGCAGAGGCTCTCCTTGCCTTCTCTGGGCAGTGTTTGGTCCCTGGCCTGCATGTGGTGAGTGTTAACTAGGGCTCTGGTCTGTTTGCTAAAGACCTGACAACTTCCACCCAAACTGAGGCCCTGCAGAACTCTGGCTGGGAGATGTGATAAGGGCACGGGTTTGTGCTGATCTTTGGGAGGAGGGGTCCACTGCACTGGGACTGAGGCAAGCATGATGGAGAAGGGCAGTCCCACCAAGGCACGGTGGGGGTAGGGCTTGGTCTATGCAAGTTAGGCAACCAGTGTTGGTGCTGAGCTGCTTTCTGTAGGTGGTTCTATGTTTATGCTGAGGGACAGAGGAGGGAAATGGCACCAGCCAGCTCCTTTGTGCCTGGAAAAGTGTCTCTGTGAACACTGTCTCTCAGGGAAACACTCTAAGAAGAGTGAATAATCTCCCTGTTGTGTACCCCAGGTGTTCTTCAGATTGCCATTTCCATGCTGTTTGCCTGCCTTCTCTCCAGGAGCAGAGCAGTGCCTTCCAGGCTCTATCCAACCCAAGCCTTCTGATCTTTAAAACTCTAGGCTTTAAAGCCCCACTGGTTCCACAAATTCACAAAATTCAGGGCCTCTCATTTTCCAAGCCAGTGGCTCTGGGGAAATTTCTCCATGTGTGTTCCCCTGGCCCTTCTCCACAGCCACAGATCCCTCTACTCCATAACACCCATAATCTATTTCTTCCATAAACCAAATCTCTACACTTCCTACCTTTTTCAATGTGACCTCTTCTCTCCCTTTAGTTGTGGATTTCACTCTATCAGTCTTCAGGTCAGTTTCTGGGGAATTTTGGATGATGTGAGAATTATCTGGTTATGTCTTTGGGACAAGGTAAGCCTAAGGTCCTCCTATTTTGCTGCCATTTTCCTTTCTCACTCAAGGACAGAGCTTTTTACCTGATTTGTTTACTACTGTATGTCAAGTATATAGAATAATTCCTTGCTTATCATGGGAACCTGTTATGGACTGGATGCTTATATCCCCCCAAATTCAACTGTTAAAACCCTAGCCCCCAATATGATAGTATTTAGAAGTTGGACCTTTGGCAGGCAATTAGATAAAGTGATGAGGCCAGGGTCCTCATGATTGGACTAATACTATTATAGGAAGACACCAGAGGGCTTACCAAATCGTTCATTTATTTTTTCTCTCTCTTCTGCTTCCAATGTGTGCTCACAGAGAAGTAATTTGAGCACAGAGCAAGATGGCAGCCATCTGCAAGCCAGGAAGAGAGCCTTCACCAAGAACCAAATGTGTCAGGACCTTGATTTGAAACTTCCCAGCCTGCAGAACTATGAGAAATAAATGTCTATTGTTTAGGCCACCATGTCTATGGTATTTTGTTTCTAATTCCAGTATACTTAACACACAGTTTCAGGTGTACAATAAATAAAATGTTTTAATAGTTCCATACATTGCTCAGTGCTCATCACAAGTGCACTCCTTAATCCTCATCACCTATTTCACCCCTCCCTCACCACCCACCTCCCCCTGGTAACCATGAGTTTGTTCTCTATAGTTAAGACTCTTTTTCTTGGTTTCTCTTTCTTTTTTTTTCTTTGCTTGTTTCATTTCTTAAATTCCACATATGAGTGAAATCATATGGTATTTGTCTTTCTATGACTTATTTTGCTTAGCATTATACTCTCTAGTTCCATCCATGTCATTGAACATAGCAAGATTTCATTCTTTTTTAGAGCTGAATAATATTCCCTTGTGTATATATATACCACATCTTCTTTACCCATTCATCTATTGATGGACACTTGGGCTGCTTCTATACTTTGGCCATTGTTAATAATGCTGCAATAAACGTAGGGGTGCATTATCCCTTTGAATTAGTATTTTTGTATTTTGGGGGTAAATACCCAGTAGTGTGATTACTGGATTATAGGGTAGTTCTATTTTTAACTTTTTCAGGAACCTCCATACTGAATTCCACAGTGGCTAATGTTTAAGCCACCAAATGTATGGTATTTTCTTTTAGCAGCCCAACCTGACTATAGCAGCACTCAATATATACTTTTGAATGAATGGAAGGATTACTTATGATTTCCTTTTCAGTTAAAAGATGTCATGGCTCCACTATAAGTTGTTTTATGATTTTATTTCCTATTGCCTTTTCCTACTCTCTCTTCCAAAAAAAAATCATGGAAGAAATTAAAGTAGTTACTACTTTGAATTATGATTGTGATATAACTGTTTTACTAAAGGTTTTTTGAAATACATTTGTAGGTATTGTCATTTATAGTGACTATTACTGGGGCGCCTGGGTGGCTCAGTTCGTTAAGCGACTGCTTTCAGCTCAGGTCATGATCCTGGAGTCCCTGGATCGAGTCCTGATTAATTTAATTACTGATTAAAATAGTATATGAGGAAATTAGGTATTTTGAAGTGCACAAAGTAACAGCATAGGAGATCTTATTCTTGTACTATTTTCATATTTTCAGATTAATTAGCATTTTTTAAAGCATTAAAATTAAAAATGACCTTTACATTTTTCCATACTATCACTGAGGATTAAACATTAGAGAGGAGAAGTAACCTTCTTTACTTAAACAAAGTGTGTAATTATGGGCCTCCCTGAGCAGATAGTGATCAGAAATTTTGGCATATGAAAACAATGTCTTTGTTCTTTCCTTACTTTTAAGAGGTTCTTAGGTAAGAATTGGGTAAAATAAATGTAATGGATACTTGTCTGTAGCCCTTTTCACTGAAAAAGCCCATGCACGCTTTAGTTTTTAGGGAACCTAAGGAAGTTTTAATGTTAGGTTATAATTTATGATGTATATCTGAAGCAAGGACACTAATTAAAGTACCATAGACGAGTTTCTATTAGATCCTTACATCCATCTTACTACTAAAGATATGAGTGTAAAACTTGTTTAAATTAAGGCTCATGTTACATGGGCTCAGTCACATAAGCATGCAACACTTGATCTCAGGATGGTGAGTTTGAGCCCCATGTTGGGTGTAGAGATTACTTAAATAAATAAATATTTTAAAATGTTGATTAAAATTAAGGTATCATGTACAAGAGTAAACCTGACCAGGATGAAAAGCCTATGACCTTTCCTAAATACACCAAAATAACTTTTTCAGCATTCTGATTAATTCCAAGCACTAGTGTGAATTACAGACATGATTCTTAGAGTCTTAAGTGCTCTGGAATTGATCCAATCAGAATTTGAGTCCACATAAAACATTGAAATCTTTCCAAGATCAAGCAAACAAAAGAGTCAGAGAAGAATTTAATATTTATGTTGATTTTGATTTTGGTTAGTGCCACTGTTGGGATGTTTTTATTTTTAAATCTATAGCAAAAAGTTATTTTTCCTGAAGTTTCTCAGAAACAGACCATTTTATAAAGTGTGGCAAAAAAATATCCCATTTTACTTATATTTTTTAAAACATCCTAATATCTTCAGATATTAAATAATATTACTTTGAGGAAAGAACTCTTCCTGCTACCCCTCCCACACATGCATATTGCTTAGTATTTCCCCTCAGTTCTTGCTTCCTACTCACATTCAAAGACTATTCTTTCTTCTCTGCCAGCCTAAGATTGCCAGATGTACTAGAAAATAGCTAGTTAAATTTGCATTTCAAGTAAAAAAATGAATATTTTTTAGTATGAGTATGTTCTAAATAGTATATAGGACATGGTTATACTAAATCAATTATTCATCATTTATCTAAAATTCAAATTTAACTAGATGTCCTGTATTTTTATTTGCTAAAACCCTTAGTCTAAAAGTAGACCTGTACTTATAATTCTTTAATGGAATTAGTCCTACTACCAGATGTTTTAGTATTGGCTTTTACAAAAAGTTGTATATAAAGTGAAGATCTGATTGATTATTCAATGTTTTTGAGTGATGAATTATTTTAACAATTTAGTGTAAATACTCTAAGCTTAATTATATATGCAAAAATTTATATTGATTTCATGCTGACCAAGCTCCAGTCTAATCTGTTTTAAAAACTGTCCTCCGCAAATCAATCAACGTGATACAATACATTAACAAAAGAAAGAACAAGAATCATATGATCCTCTCAATAGATGAAGAAAAAGCATTTGACAAAGTACAGCATCCTTTCTTGATCAAAACTCTTCAGAGTATAGGGGTCGAGGGTACATACCTCAATATCATAAAAGCCATCTATGAAAAACCTACAGTGAATATCATTCTCAATGGGGAAAAACTGAGAGTTTTCCCCCTAAGGTCAGGAATGCGGCAGGGATGTCCACTATCACCACTGCTATTCAACATAGTATTAGAAGTCCTAGCCACAGCAGTCAGACAACAAAAGGAAATAAAAGGTATCCAAATTGGCAAAGAAGAAGTCAAAATCTGTTTGCAGATGATATGAAACTTTATGTGGAAAACCCAAAAGACTCCACCCCAAAACTGCTAGAACTCATATAGGAATTCAGGAAAGTGGCAGGATATAAAATCAATGCACAGAAATCAGTGGCATTCCTATACACCAACAACAAGACAGAAGAAAGAGAAATTAAGGAGTCGATCCCATTTACAATTGCACCCAAAACCATAAGATACCTAGGAATAAATCTAACCAAAGAGACAAAGATCTGTACTCAGAAAACTATAAAATACTCATGAAAGAAATTGAGGAAGACACAAAGAAATGGAAAAATGTTCCATGCTCATGGATTGGAAGAACAAATATTGTGAAGATGTCAATGCTACCTAGAGCAATCTACACATTCAATGCAATCCCCATCAAAATACCATCCACTTTTTTCAAAGAAATGGAACAAATAATCCTAAAATTTGTATGGAAACAGAAAAGACCCCACATAGCCAGAGGAATGTTGAAAAAGAAAAGCAAAGCTGGTGGCATCACAATTCCGGACTTCCAGCTCTATTACAAAGCTGTCATCATCAAGACAGTATGGTACTGGCACAAAAACAGACACATAGATCAATGGAACAGAATATAGAGCCCAGAAATGGACCCTCAATTCTATGGTCAACTCATCTTTGACAAAGCAGGAAAGAATGTCCAATGGAAAAAAAAAACAGTCTCTTCAACAAATGGTGTTGGGAAATTGGACAGCCACATGCAGAAGAATGAAACTGGACCATTTCCTTACACCACGCACAAAAATAGACTCCAAATGGTTGAAAGACCTCAATGTGAGACAGGAGTCCATCAACATCCTAAAGGAGAACACAGGCAGCAACCTCTTTGACCTCGGCCACAGCAACTTCTTCCTAGAAAGATCGCCAAAGGCAAGGGAAGCAAGGGCAAAAACGAACTATTGGGACTTCATCAAGATAAAAAGCTTTTGCAAAGCAAAGCAAACAGTCAACAAAACCAAAAGACAACCGACACAATGGGAGAAGATATTTGCAAATGACATATCAGATAAAGGGCTAGTATCCAAAATCTATAAAGAACTTATCAAACTCAATACCCAAAGAACAAAGAATCCAATCAAGAAATGGGCAGAAGACATGAACAGACATTTTTCCGAAGAGGACATCCAAATGGCCAACAGACACGTGAAAAAGTGCTCAACATCGCTCGGCAACAGGGAAATCCAAATCAAAACCTCAATGAGATACCACCTCACACCAGTCAGAAGGGCTAAAATTAACAAGTCAGGAAATGACGGATGTTGGCAGGGATGCGGAGAAAGGGGAACCCTCCTACACTGTTGGTGGGAATGCAAGCTGGCGCAGCCACTCTGGAAAACAGTATGGAGGTTCCTCAAAAAGTTGAAAACAGAGCTACTGTATGACCCAGCAATTGCACTACTGGGTATTTACCCCAAAGGTACAAATGTAGGGATCCGAAGGGGTATGTGCACCCCGACGTTTATAGCAGCAGTGTCCACAATAGCCAAACTGTGGAAAGAGCCAAGATGTCCATCGACAGATGAATGGATAAAGAAGATGTTTTATATATATACAATGGAATATTACGCAGCCATCAAAAGGAATGAGATCTTGCCATTTGCAACGACGTGGATGGAACTGGAGGGTGTTATGCTGAGCGAAATAAGTCAATCAGAGAAAGACATGTATCATATGACCTCACTGATGTGAGGAATTCTTAATCTCAGGAAACAAACTGAGGGTTGCTGGAGTGGGGGGTGGGGTGGGAGGGATGGGGTGGCTGGGTGATAGACATTGGGGAGGGTATGTGCTATGGTGAGTGCTGTGAATTGTGCAAGACTGTTGAATCATAGATCTCTACCTCTGAAACAAATAATGCAATATATGTTAAGGAAAAAAAAAAGAAGATAGCAGGAGGGGAAGAAAGAAGGGGGGGGAATCGGAGGGGGAGATGAACCATGAGAGATGATGGACTCTGAAAAACAAACTGAGGGTTCTAGAGGGGAGGGGGTGGGAGGATGGGTTAGCCTGGTGATGGGTATTAAAGAGGGCACATTCTGCATGGAGCACTGGGTGTTATGCACAAACAATGAATCATGGAACACTACATCAAAAATAATGATGTAATGTATGGTGATTAACATAACAATAAAAAAATTTAAAAAAAAATAAAAATTGCCCTCAACTCTGCATCATAGAATTTGTTCTCTTACCTATAAGTCCCCATTAAAAAATATTTTAAACTTTAATAATTATACACCTTATATACATATACATATATTTAACCTGTAATACCCACTAGAATATTTCTTTTGCTATATTGCTATTTTCCTTTAATGGGTCTGCCTTGTTAAATTATAAGCTTCTTGGGGGACAATGGATATTTTACTATTGTATCTCAACTTAACACATCTCAGTTAATTGAATTAGTGAAAACATCAAGCTACAAAGAAATGGCAACTAAGCATTGATACTCCAGACATTTGGTAGTGGTAGATGGTAACTTTATGTATTCCAAATCAATGAAAAGTCTCACACCCGCTTGTTAGGTCAAGGCAGAAAATACACCAGATACTAGATGTTTAAGTGAAACCTCCAATTTATCGTGCCTTTAGGGAAATATGTATGCTATGATTTTTTTTTCCCCCTGAGATACAGAAAGTAGTTGAAATCATTAAAAATAGATAATACACTCATTATAACAATTTCAACTAGGAAACTATTTAAAAAAACTATTGGGGTTGTTATCTTTCCTTTTCACAGATGATAATCCTCAAATATTCTGGTCCCCTATTATTTGAATCTCAGGAATATAATAATGTGAATTAATGAAAATGGCTCTTTTAAAAATTTCCTAATCCTAAGGTTAGCTATATTGTTTTTTTTTCCTCTATGCAGTTTTTTTTTCTACCTACCCCCCACCTATAATTATCCCAGAAAATTTAGTTTGGCTTGTAGAAAACCTGAAGCCATGAAAATCAAAAATTCAAACTACATACATTTTTTTAATTATAGAAAATGTCATATTTTGGTCTATCTGACATAATATACCCTAAAATTATTAATGGTCTATGTTAAGTAACTAAACCCAAAGTAACACATATCTACTATTTTGTCCCAGCTTCTATTTCCCCTTCTTGTGGTAAGAAAATTCTGGTTTTATTTGGGTATAACACTTTTCTCATTAGAAGAAATCTTGGCGGGGCTGTCAAAGACCTTGTACTTCTCTCTGGGGATAAATACTTCATGTAAGCCAGGACAAATAATATCTCCTCCCCAGAATGCAAGACTGAAGGAGGTACAGAAAACTGAAATAGTTGAGACTCTCCATTAGTCCTGGCTTCCCAAATCCAAAGAGCTTCCTTGTTCCTTGTTCTGTTGGAGACCTGGTTCTGTAAATTTTTCTTTTCTTTTCTCTTTTCTTTCCTTTCCTTTCCTTTTCTTTTTTATTTGTAGAGCTAGTTTATATCCTTCCGGTAAATTCAACTTATTTAATTGAGCAGAACCAGTCTGGGTTGCTTGAAACTAAAGAACTTTAGCTAATATACAAGTTTATACATTCACTTAAGACATAAGAGGAAAAATTAAAAGGTGCAAGTAACATGGAGACTGTATTAGTTGGCAAGGACTGCCTTAACAAAGTACCATAGACTAGTACTTTGTCTTCAACTACAGAATTGTATTTTTTACAATTCTGGAGGTTAGGAGTCTGAAATCAAAGTATCTGAGGCTTCTCTGTGGCTTGTAGGTGGTCTTCTCTTTGTGTTTGTGTTTTATACTCTTCTTATAAGGATACCACTCAAACTGTGTTAGGGCCTACTTAAAGAACTTATTTTGCTTAATTACCTCTCTAAAGGCCCTAATTCCAAATATACTCATATTCTGAAATACTGGGGTTTAGGACTTCAACCTATGAATTTGGGGGGTACACAATCAACTCATAACAGAAATTTATGCCGTTGGGTTGAGGGTGTAACTGCATTACTTAATGGCCATGGAACTGAGAAAGAGAAATGGAGACTTTAAAAAGTGTAGTAAGTGAAGTGATAAGGAAAGCTGTAGGATTCATTGGAACACACAAGTTAAAGTCAGAGAAAAATTCAGTACTATTTGAGCTGTCTGATGGATTTCATAATTTATTGTGTGCAAGAAAAGACTGGAAATATGATTTTGATTTTTCTCCACTAGTTTGCACAAATAAGTTTATATGTCTAGATTAGTAAGGTGAAAAAACAGCTCTAAAATTTGATTTCTTTGGAATTAGATAGACTTTGCATTCTCTCTGAAAGCTGAAAAATAAAAATGTTACATTTACATTTGTGGAGATGCTAACTCTGGTGGATTTTTCCATAAATGTTTTCAAGCATATTAAAATACAAGCTAGAGTAAGCAATTATTTTATATCATGACTCAATGTGGTAAAACTAAAACAGAAGTTTAATGAAACAATGCTTTCCTTATCTATGTGTGATACACTCTTATTTTTCTTTGATGTAATTCTAAGACGTTTTCTTTAAAAAAAACAAATTTCACCTGATGAAATGATTTCATAACTCACTAACCAGTCACAACCTACTGTCTGAAAAATACTGTACTATAGAAACTGCAGGAATAATACAATTTATAATACAATTTATAATACAATTTATAATACCATTGTAGAGTGGAAAAGAACATTTTTTTATTATCAGAATATTCCAATACAAATTATCCATTATTCTCCATTATTTGTATAACTGTTACGTTCCCCTGCAACACCTTGGTTGAAAATAGTTTCATATTAAAGAAGATGAAAAACCCATTTTTATTGCATAATCCCCATGTGCAAGTTATAAGACATGGCAAAATGCCATTTTTCAAAATATCTATTTACCAATTCTATTATCAACTTTTTTAAAGACTGTCTTATAGACAGTGATGAAAATATTGTATAATCGCACTATTGAATATGGGAGCCACATGTAGCTAGTGGGCATATGAAATATGTGTTATTAGACAGAGGAATTAAATTTTTAAATTTTATTTAACTAATGGAAATAGCCACATGTGGCCAGTGGCTGCCATATTAAGGAGCACAACCCAAGGAATTCCTCTACTGGTGGAGGCGTTGGCATCTAACATGCTGCAGGTAACCTTTTTTTTTGAAACTCTCATAGCAGAATTATTGAAAAAGTATCTCCCTCTTCTTACCCTTCACAAATAGTGAGACATATTTCTTTAAAATTGAAACTTCTGGGCAAGGGGTCTGTGTAGGTGGTAAGTGGGAATTGGTGGCATAATTCATATCAGTGGCAAATTAAATCTTTTGTATATATAGATATCAATAGGAAAAGGTTAAAAGAAAGACAGAAATGTCAAACCCCCTGCAGAGATAAAATGTGGGATGCCAAGCACATCACCCTTAGGTGAGTACATTAAGAAGCCTTCAGAAATGCAAAGGAAGGTCCAAAGCCAAGTAAGGAGACACAAATTGTTTGGTGTAATAAAGATACAAAGGAGCAAGTGGTCAAAATAGAGGATTTGAAAAAAAAATGTGAGTGGAGTCTTGAGGGTAGGAGGAGGCTGAGACCCAAAGCCAAAGGAAGGCTGGAACATGCAGAGAAAATTGATCAATTAAAAATTTCTGGTAATAAAGGAATCCTAAATATAAGAATTTCTAGTTTCAACTTTAAAATCTTTTGTAAAACCAACAAATATTTGTGGAAATAATATGACTGCACTAAACTTTCAGGGAATTTTGTTGTATTCAGGAAACAAACAATATTAAAGAAATATGGTGGAGATCTATATTGGGATTAAAAGTGTAAAAGAGGGCAGAGAACCATCCCAGGGAGCTCTTAAGTAATTGAAATAAATTATCCTCAGAAGCAGGGATTCATGACCAGCTCTGTTCATGTATATTAAAGCCTTCTTATGTTTTCATAAATAAGCCTATGGGGATCATGAAATCTTTTCTACATTCTTGACTTTGGTATTGATTTAGAGTAAATATCTAATAAAATACATACAGGGTAACTCGATAAAAATTGACCTTTGCTTAAAACACTGGTTGTTCTTACGGAATTTTCTTTCTGAAAAATACAGTTGTTTTTGGAACTTATTTAATAAGAAAATGTGTAGAATTTTCTACAAGTCAGGAACTCTTAAGATTTTATTTATTTATTTGACAGAGAGAGAGAGAGAGAGAGAAAGTGAGAGAGGGAACACAAGCAGGGGCAGTGGGAGAGGGAGAAGCAGGCCTCCCGCTGAGCAGGGAGCCGGATGCGGGGCTCGATCCCAGGACCCCGGGATCATGACTTGAGCCAAAGGCAGATGCTTAATGACTGAGCCACCCAGCCACCCCAAAGAACTTTTCTAATCACTTAAAAATATTGTTTATAATTGTCATAATATACCCAGTTTTCAGTTGTTGAAATTGAAACCTAGTTTAAGCAACTCCTGCAAGGTCTCACTACTAGTGAGCAGAGGAATCCCACAATCTAACCCCAGCAGTTTATTCCTAGAGTTCATGCTCCTCAGACATAAAATCTTCTGCACCAACAAAGTGAATAGAAGAATAAATAGAGTAGATTCTGGAATTAAATATATCTGGGCTCAACCTATTGATTTTCTAGCTATGTGACCTGTTTAAGTAATTTGTTTTTTCCATGTTGTATTGAATTTCAGGATTGAGTTTGGATTGAGGATTAAGTTTCAGTTAATTTTTCACCAAATTAAATAGGACTTATAATTTGGACTGATTTAGAATTTTCTTTTACTTTATCTTGTAATCTATTTGTTCACCAATATTTTTGAGTATGTATTATCTGCCAGTCACTATCATTTTAAGTACATAAGTACAACCATGGATAACACAAAGGTTCCTGATCTTATGAAGCTTATATATGATGTATCTACTAGTTCTCTTAACATCCTAATTAACAGCCCAAACCAAAATTTGATTGTGCCCCCATTTTGTCCCATTAGAATCCCATCAGTACTCTCAAGGTATGCCTGAAGTTTATCCGATGATCTTCTGAAGAAAAAAGAAAGATTATTTTTGTCAACATCTGTCCCTTGGAGTCAGGTGACACATTTTTCAAATAAATGTAACTGTCCTAACTGTCTATATATGCCCAGGACAAAGGCAAATTTCATTACGGATGAAAATGGCTGGCTTCTTGCCACAAGGAGATCATCTCCTTGTCAAGAAACATTTGAGGCCCATCAAAGAATGGTAATTGGTGTTAATAAGAACCCAACAAAATCAATTCCTTTTCTGCAGTTAGTCTCCCAGGAGGAAATTGGCTTCAGCTTACTATTGATGGATAGGCTCCTTGAATTTAGGAAATGGCACTGTGATTATTTGGGCTGTTTAAACTAGAAATGTTTCTCTTAGGATTGATGTACAACCATCATCACCCCTTCAGAAATACATTTAGACTTGGATTAATCATCAAAGGTCCATAGAGAGTGCAGTTAGAAAAAGATTGTATCTGACAAAGAGCTCTACAAATCATTGCAATTTCTAGCCAGGGTCAAGCATAGTGAGTATTAAGAAGAAATAACACTTTGACCACAGGGTAAGTTAGATGTGCCTTGTATTATTGCAGTTGGTAGAAAAAGGACATTTGATTAGTTTTATTTTTATTTGTTTGCCTGCTCAACATTCGGTGTTTTTTTTTTTTTTTTTGACAATAGCACACAGACCTTAATTCTTAGAATCACCTATTTCTCATTATTCGTCTTATGGTTCCAACTATGGGTATACTATCCAACCCTGGCCAATCATCATGTTCTCTATTCTAGCTATGGTAGAATGAAAGCATGACTCAAGTCAGCCAGTCCAGTGAAACTGAATTCTTGGATTTTTCTGGAACCATGAGGAAAGGGAAACTCTCTTTTATGCTGGGACTGGTTGCTGAGAGAAGGATCCCATATAAGCCTAACAGAGTTTGGGTTTTCGATATAGGAGGAGAATGACTGAATGAGTCCAAAATGGAGGAAAGCCACAAAACAAAGAGAAAAAGAGTTCTTGCAGTGTTCAGATTCTCATTTTGGTCTTCCTAGAAGATCACTCTATCTGACCTTATACTCTTAGGTTCCACAAGTCGCCAATTCTTTTATCTATCTAGATAAGCTTTGGTTTGTTTTCTGTCTCTAGGAGTCATCTGGAATTGTTAAAACTTTCCTCCTTGAAAAACAGGGGCCCAGGTTAAGATTCTATGGGTCAGGAATGGAGAATGGTGTCCATATGGACTAAAGCACAAAAAAAAAAGACCACATCATGAGGCTATCCTGACTTACTCCACTAGATAAAGCCCAAGAAGGCAGGTAAATGAAACAGTATATGAAGCCAAAATTTGGAAATAAGTCCAGGAAATAGTTGTTGGCAAGGTTGAAATGTGGAGGTGAGGCAGATTCCCTGAAGACAAAGCCTTTAGGAGGATGTCTTTCAACTCACCTTTGACTAATGAGCTAATTCCAATGAAATTCACTGAGGGTAGATGTCCTGAATAGAGCAGCCTATAATCTCTCCTGATAATACCTTTGATATATGATATATCTAATTTATGAATGAGTGGTTTTGATGAGAATTATACCCAAAAGAGCGTTAGCATAAAGTGTATTGATCACTGAAAATCAGTACTTTATATACAATAAGAAGAAGAGCTTCAGTTAACTAGGAAAACTTGTTTCCCTGCTACATAGATTAATACCTGTGATTTTACTGGGAAAAAATGCTTGGCATCACTCACATTCAAGGTATTAATGCTTCAATTTTGCTTTCTTATGTTTGAATCTGTGTGATATGTTATTCATTATGATTCTGTGAGCCAAGTTTGCCTTTCTTTAGGAGCCTGTTAATGGCATGGCCTAAGGCTTTATACATTAGCCTTCAATCCTTCACAACAGCTGCTTGAGTCATAATTAAAAGTTAGCTGAAAATGCCACAAAAATTGATCAAACTAGTGTCCATTAGGCTTAGGTTCCAGGAGGAATATATTTTTGGTTTACAATATGTAGGTCATTAAAAAAATGGGAAAGAATGAAAGAAACTTTTGACTGTAACTCATTTATATTTCATGGATCAAATGCCTCAGCACTTATATTTTACTGAGTTTTAATTAAAGGATGCATACAATTTTATGTAACTATTAATAAATCCAAGAATTTCTATGAAACATTGCTAAGCTTCAACAAATTTTATAAAATTCATTGTCCTGATCCCAAACTTTTTCACTAAGGTGACTTCATAAATGAGGAACATCTTCCTGAAGACCTAATTTTATACTTCAGTTTAACCTCCACTTAAGTGGCAACCAGCTTTACTTTCTACGCCTAATAGCAACCACTAAGATCCCCTTTCTAATATATAGGGCTCTGTAGAGCCTGTCTTTGTTTTATTGAGCATGCTTTCATTTAACACAAACCAGTTTAAAGAAGAAGAAGAAAACAATATAGATGAACAGGGAGAAGGAGAAAGAAGAGAATTAAGAATTAGGTACTTTGCATTAGGTACAAATGGATCCTGAAATTTAAGCAGTGACATCATCTGTTTTATTCTCCTTATCCCCCCAACTCTCTGTTCCCCTTCTCCTCTACACATTGGCCTCCTTTACATGGCAATCAACCAATGGTAAATCAGAACTCACAGCGTTTCAGCTTAGTTACCCCACTGGAAGGAAGTGAACCATTTGTTTGTTTGTTTTTATCCCAGAATCTGTGTATAAATCCAAGGAAGTACTCACCTTAGCTCTGTTTGTGTATGAATGTTAGCAATAAATGGGAAGTCAAATCTGATTATGTGATATTTGTATTATTCTTTGTTACAGGAGTGTTAACATTGACTCCCTGGGAGATTGTATCATCTCAGGTGTCAGAAACCTTCCTTACATATGGTTATATCCCTTATTTCACCAAGGAGTGAGCTATGCATATTGTAACTGATCTGTGCATGCCAGCTATTTACTGACTGAGTGGCAATATAGTGCTTATTCCATGGGAATACCACACTACTTGAACATACAGAATATCTCTGAATGAACACAAAATTCCAGAGCACCAAGCTTTTTCACATTTCTAGGCCTTCTTACATGCTATTCTCTCTCATTTCCCTTCTCTATTATCCCCTCTTTATCTGGCCCATAAATATATTTTTCTCAGAATTTTTACCTGGTTCTGCCTCCCCTCAGACTAGAATAAGATCTTCAGTTTACTTTATCATAGCTCATTTTGTTTTGTTTTGTTTTTCCTTTATAGCACTTATTATAATTGTGATTAATTGGGTTTAATTTTTTCCTGTTAGACTGGAAGCATATGCACTACCTAAATTATTTATTTATTCATTGCTAGCACTTTATCATCAAAGGCACTGAAACCATAGACAGATAATTTTTAAAAATGATTAAAAAGATTTTAACTCTAGAATTGTGTTTGGTAAGACTTCTTTGTAGTATGCAATTAAATTTGGCAGCAAAACTATCTAAATGTGAATAGCAGCAGTACCCTTTAGATCTCAAGACTAGGTTAATGATCACAGGATAACTCTAGTTACCATAACGATATATACTGCCACATGTCAGTAGCTTACATATAGAAGTTTACTGCTTGCTCTCATAATTCCTGAGCAGATGTTCCTGGGCAGTGAGTAGCCCTTCTCCTTTAGGGAATTCAGGGACTCTTCTGGCTGCACCATCTCCAATCTCTGCTGGATGCAAAGACCTCAAAATCCTTTGCATCCAGCAATCAGATGGGAAAAGAACAAAAGTATAGAGAAGGCATACCCATTTTTGTTAACCAACTATGTCCAGAATTAAAAGACACCACGATAGTTCATATTTCATTTACAAGAACTGGTCATATGGTTCAATTTAAATGCAGGGAAATGTGGATTCTAGCTAACCAGCCACCTGCCAGCCATAGCTGTACGTGATGGATAGAATAAGCAAGAATGTTTGGTGAACAGCTACTGATCTCTGCTAGTACACTGTTTTAGATAGTAGACAAAACCTCCCATAAGCTGATTTCTAAGAATCAAAAATCTGTGGTTCATCTTACCAACAAAACTGGCAGCAAAATGAACAATGCAGGCACTCTATTTTTTCTTCAGGAAAGACGAAACACAGCAAAACATCAAAAAACACAGAAACTAAAACCTGTTGACCTATTTTCTTTTTCATAGTTCTGTTTCTGTTCTCTGTTTCTTATTGCTGCTGTTATTTATTATTCTGAATGTATGTGGAAATAAAACCTCAGGTAGGGATAGTAAAAGTCATACAACAGACTTCTGTGATTTCCCTCTCAAATCTCAATTTCCTCTTATTATTTCTTAGTATTTTTAAATGTTAAAGTCAAAGAAAGTAATATTAGTAGCATGTATAAGCACCATGTCTATGCTCTAACCTATCAAGAAGATGCTAATTAATTGCTTCTTTAATTCCTCTGTTTGGTGTATTTAACACAGCACTACACTATTATCTTCACAAAACATGAAGGCTAAAGGTTACAACAGTATTTTACTGACTGAAATACAGAATCAGGTGGCAATTACCACAACATTGTGTTCTGAGGTTAAAACACTGGCAAATCAAATAACAATTCATCAGCAGATGTTGCATTATGTTAATCCCTTCAATTCTGGATATAAAAGAAGTCTAAGCTCATTGAAAATAATGTGCAACTAAGAAAATGTGGAGGGCGCCTGGGTGGCTCAGATGGTTAAGCGTCTGCCTTCGGCTCAGGTCATGATCCCAGGGTCCTGGGATCGAGTCCCACATCGGGTTCCCTGCTCCTTGGGAGCCTGCTTCTCCCTCTGCCTCTCTCTCTGTCTCTCATGAATAAATAAATAAAATCTTTAAAAAAAAAAAAAAGAAAATGTGGAGACGTGCACAGAACACTGGATTCGTTGTATACAAAATTTTTTCCCTAAGATTCCCACTATAGTCAATTTATTTTGGTTAAGAATTCATAGCAAGTTATCACTACTGATTTCTCTAAGCTATATTTATTAAAGATTCATAGCTCTGACATTTCTTATAATCTGATTTTTAAATAACTTTTCATAATTTGTTTTTTCAACTGTTATAAAATAAGCCCTTCCCATTTGCCATTATTATTTATTCAACAAGATCATTATTTTGTCATGTATGAACTTATTCAATTCATTATTATTATTATTATTTTTTTTACCAACTACCAATATGTAGATAGACCACTTTGATAGGTGTTTCAGGGGATACATGGAATTTTTGCCTTACAGAAGTTGCAACTGGTTCTTTTCCTATCAGAACTGTTCATACCAGAGCAGAGAAACATATATGACAAGACACCAGTGATGTTTTGGAGAAGTACATGCCAAATGTTGAATAAATTAAATACATTATGTATGCCATGTGTTCTGAGAATTATTTCTTGTTATAGTGGAGAGCAGTAACCAGAGAAGGCTTCTTGGAGATGGTATGAATTAAAGACTTTGGAGAATGCATAAGAGTTAGATAGTAAAAGAATGAGCTAGGGAATTCCAAAGAGGAAAATAGTATGAAAGAAATATAGAGAAGGAGGCCTGAATATAACATATAGAAGAACCTAAACAAACAAACAAATATAGAAAGAACCATCAGTAGAGTATTATGGATGGAGAGAGGAAGGCTCAAGAAGGGAAAGGGGAAGAGATTTGGGAGCCAATAAAACCACCACCCAATTTATCTTGGGAAGCAGAACAAATGTTTTATAAATTAAGATCTCAATGATGAAAAGATGTTATTCACTTGTACAGTGGAAGATGAACAAGGAAATGTTTCCATTAGAACATCACATGCAAAAGCCCAAAGGAGACAAAAATATTGATTATTTAAAGAACAACAAGAAGTTTAATATGAATAAAAGATAGTGTTTATACATGGGAAAAGAAAAGAGAAGACACTGGTTGTGATTGAGAAAGAGGAGTCTGGGGGGTTGGCTGGGAGGTTATTTTCTTTTTTTCTTTTTTTTTTAAAGATTTTATTTATTTATTTGAGAGAGAGAATGAGAGAGAGAGAGCATGAGAGGGGGGAGGGTCAGAGGGAGAAGCAGACTCCCTGCCAGGCAGGGAGCCCGAGGCGGGACTCGATCCGGGGACTCCAGGATCATGACCTGAGCCGAAGGCAGTCGCTTAACCAACTGAGCCACCCAGGCGCCCGAGGTTATATTCTATCATGTGAAAAAGACTGGATTTTACTCTGCCAGCGCTGGGAGCCACTGAGAAGGGAGAGCAAGGTGAGAGTTGTATGAGTGATCACATTAAGCTGAAGTAGGAACTATTTACAAGAGAGAGGCACTATTGGAGGCAGGAAGAACTATTGCTAGAAAATTGGAGTGATTCAGATGACAGAGTGGTGAAATGGACTCCCATGGCTTGGGAAAAGAAAGACATAAATGGATGAGTGACAAAGAAAAAGAACTCATAATTTCTATGTGAATAGATGATAGTAGGGCCATTTTAGGACTTTCATGGTCCATATATTCTATGCCAGGAGTCCTTACCCCATGTTGTATTAGGCATATTAAAATATACCCACAAACCCATACAAGTCATAATTTTAATAAAGTAGAATGTTCTAATTTTTATAATTTTCAGTTTATGAGATACATCATTTTTAATGATTTTTACATCATTAGGCTTGATTATACTTTATAATTTTTACATCTATGTAAGAATTGCATTGATCTGTAGTTGTCTAATTGCCAGAAAATGATGAACAATTTAACAGTTATTAATTTTAATTTTTCTGTTTTCATATGTGTGTATGTAAGTTTTATATATTATTTCAATCATTTTCAGAGCCTTCCGAAAGCTTTTTGGTTCTAGGCACTGTACCTTACATGTAAAATTGGTTTGGATGGTGTTGACACTCACTAATTTATCAGAAATCACAATAGGAAGAACAAATATCATTCCAAGTGCCTCCCACCATACCCTTTGTAGTTTCATGTACTGAAGTCATAAACCAATTCTTTAAATTTAGCAAATCTCTTAAGAGTGTTCCAGGTTATGGCCAACTTTGCCTACCTCCTTTTGTGGATGATAGTGGTGAACTTAATGAAAAAAAGAAAAAAGTGACGTGAGAAATCTGCTTTTTATTCAGACCCCTCTCATAAACACAGTCATCTATGTTCTTCCGAAGGGAGGAAAAGAACACAGCAGCTGTTACATCCCAGGCCAGCCCAGACCACTCAGTGGAGCTATTTCCAGTAATCAAAGGGCCCAGCATGTGGCAGAAGGGCAGGTGCTGAACTGACGTCAGTCTCCTTCAGGGCCAATCTTCAGCATGCACATATTCATCTGCCCATGAAAAGTGCACCCCATGAATCCTCGCTGACAACAACATGTCATGGCAACAATGCTGACACTTTCTCCTTGAACATTTGCCATTTCTAGGGAAATCACAATTGTCAGCTAAGCCTTCTAATGGAGCAGAGTGAAGAGTACGAAGGTAAGGAACTTTATGATGCTACATTAGTGAAGCTCTCAATTTCATAACAAATTAAGAGAAAAAGTGAATTTTCTTGAAAATGTTCTTAAAAAATGTTTTTTCAGTTACCAGTATGTTACATAAAGCACTTAAAATCTGATTTACCATTATGCCAAAGGAGCATTAGATATCTTTCACCTAAGTAATTTGATATAAATCTGTCATGCAGACAGTTGAGATTGCTATTTGTCCCTTATCACATACAGACACCAACTACTGACTGCACACTGTCTTCTAACAAAAAAGATGTGGAGAACAAGGAAATGACTGACTATGACTCTGTGATCAAAAGACTCAAATGGCTCACTGTCCCTTTGTAAAATATGACTTCAAATTCATATCATGATCTGAGAGACCCTATATGATCTGCTCCTACATAATTCCCCAACATTATCACCAACTACTGTCTTTCTCCCACTTAACTTTAGAGACATCAACTTCCTGTTTTATCTTCAGAAGAGTCAAGCTTACCCCCATTCCTGAGCATTTTCCTTTGTTGCCCCCTTAGCAAGAGTATCTTCACTAATTTCCTAAATTCAATCAAGAGTCTTTTTAAATGTTACCTTTATGGAGGTCATTCCTGACCATGCTATTTTAAATATACACTATCTACCTTTTCATACTCTGTCTTTGTGGGTTTTATCATTTTCTAAAATAATATCTCTCTCTCACACACACACACACGCACACACACTACTTTACATGTCTCTTTTCTAGAGAGTAAAGGGAGTTTGACTCTCCTCTTTACAACCATATCTCCAGTTTCTTCAACAGTGCTTTGCACAGAATAGATACTTCTTATTTTTTGTTGGAGTTGGCTCATGTATGCAGAATGAAACGCAAGGAGAAGAAATATTTTTTGAGTATCTTTTCCCTCTAGAAATTTGCACCTGGTCATCCAACATAGATTTTTAGCTCTATTTTCATCTCTACTGTGATGCTAGAAAACCAAAAACTAAAAAATACATCTCATAAGCACTTCACATGGGAAAATTAGAGTAATATCATGGTTAATATTCTCTTACATTTAAGAGAAACATATTCACATTCAAGTAATTCCCAATGTCAACTTCTTGAATTGATGGTTAGAATATGGAATAGGTATCAGGGGACTTGTTTTCTACCTATATATAGCTGCATAAATTTGGAAAAGTTAATTACCCATTCATTGCCTCAATTTTCTCACACAGATAAACATTTCACCAAGTTTTATGGATGTTTATAAATGTTAAAAAAAGGAATTTCTCAGTCACATAATCTTAAGTAATGGTGGGTTTGATATCAGGTAAATAAACTATCTTTACTGCAGAATTCTTATTAATCATTGTTCATAATGAATATCCCCATGGACTTTGAGTAGATTGTTTCCAAAATTACTTGACTTCAGGTACCTTTTAACACAAAGCACATTGGAGGGGATGTTCTATCATATCCCCCTTCAGGAAAGGCTATGCTAGATGATTCTATGTTCTCTTCCAATGGGAAACACTTATGGTTCTATGGTATTTCAAGCCCGGATAGTGTCTGTTTTTGATTCATGCTCAGTGGTAAGGGAGATGGCTGTTGGGACCTGAGACTGACCTAAGTAAAAGATCAACTATTTGAACACCAAACAAATTAAACTTCCCATTTTTAGTGCAATATGTTGCTGCTACTAATTCCCATGCATATTTGAGTGAATAAATTGATTCTTGTTGAATTTATCTCTTTTTTTAACCAATCAAGGAAAAAAGCTCTAGGCATTCTGTTCTATAGCATGTGGGGAGAATAGTCTCTGATCTTACACTCAAACAGTTCTCTTCCATACTTCAATATGGAACACTAACATCAAAATATTAATGGATATTTGGATATTTCATTCTATGCAGAAATTGTTTTCCATTCCATGTAAAAAAATTCCTTTGTTTTGCTCTAAGAATATATCAGGCGAATAGCAGAACTATTCCAGATGAACAGCATCAAAGTATTCATTCCACTAATAATGGAGCTCCTAAAAGTTGGTGCTGGAGCTGCAGCATTTAATTAGACAGATCCAGATCCTGCTGGCATGGAGTTTAAACTCTAGCTTGAGATAAACATAGTAAATCAATAAATACATACATAATCATTTAATTTTGATTATGAGACACATCATGAAGAACTACAGGGTACTATTATGCCATATAATCTAGAGAGTCCAATTTGGTGTGGTGAAGCAGTAAAGATTTTCATGGGATTGGAGTATTTGTGCTGAAACTTGAATTAGTAGGAGATGACAAGTAAAGGTAAAAGAAAAGATAAAAGCTGCAATGGGAAGGAAGAAGATTCTAGGAGGAGGGAAAGCTTATAGGCAGAGAAGATTGATTAAAGAATTCCAGGTAGGGCTGCCAGAACTGGCAAGTAAAAATACAGGATGAACAATTAAATTTGAATTTCCGATAAGACAATACTTTTTCAGTATAAGTATGTCTCATATGTTGTATAGGATAACAGTAAAATGTTCAAAAAAAGATTGTTTATCTGGAATTCAAATTTAACTGGGCATTGTAAATTTTATCTGACAATCTACATTACAGGTTCTCATCTGGCACTGATGCTCAGAACCCTTCTAGCAGGTAGGAGAGAGACTGAAATGTGAACAAGAGAAATCCTTTTGCCTTTTACTTATTCATTCATGTAGTCTGCAAATACTTTTCATGCATTTAATGTGTCAAGCACAGTCTTCAATGTGTCTTGGGATATAGTCAAGAAAGACACACAGATGAATCCCCTACCATGCTACTGATCAAAGATTTTGATGAAAACTTCTCTGTACTGATGATCTCTAGCACAACACTTAGGACAGAGGTGACTTCACTAGTAGGAGAAGTTCAGCACCTAAAAATATCATACAAGTACAGGAACAGTGTTGCTAGGAATCCATTGGCCTTGGTGCCACGATGAAAAGTTAGCATTTCATTTATACATAGGATACACTTAAGATTTAGCTCAGTTGCTTTCTAATGATCACCTCACTTCTTCTCCTCTAGGTCCTTTCTCTGAGCCAGTGATTTTCAATTTGTGTTCTATAGAGGATCCCTCAGGTACCATGAAAGATGAGGATGGAAGGGGTTAAGCATACGATACACAGTGGACTCTCCATTTCAGTTTCAACCACAGCAGTATCTCAAAGATGGACAACTGCCTCCACAGGTGTTTACTGTCATATTACAATTCAGTAAATTTTTTTATTTACTAGAAAATTTTAGTGAATACTCTTCTAAGTGAATGAACACATTCGCATAGCATCAAAATAATAATAATAAAAAAAATCCCTGAAATGCTCTCCAAAAACCATCAACCAATGATTTGATCTAGTTCAGTGGTTCTCAACCAGTGGGCATTTGGTAATATGTGGAGACATTTTTGACTATCATGATGGGAAGGGGGTGATGAGGAAGGGGGGATTCTATTATGGGAATTGAGTGGGTAGAGGCCAGGGAGGCTGGTAAAAATCCTGCAATGCATAGGACAACATTCCAAAACAGAGAACTATCCAAAATGTTAATGGTGTCATTAATAAGAAACCCTGATATAAGTTAGTAGTTATTCTGGTTTGAAACATAATGGTTTAATTCACAGCAATCAAAATTATAAAACACAAGACATGAGTGAAAATAGTTTGATTGTTTTAAGATAATAAGAGTTTACCATTCTGGACCATTTATTATATGTTAGACCACTGTGTACATTTAAACTGTGCAAAAATACAGAGATTAGTTGTATTAAATTTCACTATAAATTTTAGGAAATGGAGACTTGAGATGATTAGCTAACTTGCCAAAAACTAGTGGAGTTTGTATTCAAATGTAGGTACTTTGCTGCCAAAACCTACTACATATCCCCTCTACCATATATTCTTTTCCACTGAGTGTATTTTTCAATGGAATGTTCTCAGTACATAACTTATTGTGTAGCACAATATTTCTTTAATTGAAACGATAGTAAACTCCCCCGCCTCAATATTGCCAACATTTCAAATTAATGTATAATTTTTCCCAATAATTACAAGTATACCTATTCCTCATAATCCTAAATATATATATTACCTTGATTAAACACCATCTGTTTTGTTTTGCATTGAATCAATTTGTTTGATTTTTAAAGGTTTATTACTATTGGAGACTCCCAGCACCCCCTGCACATAAGCACACACAACTTAAAGATTTCCTTCTCTGCCTCCATTCCCAAGGAAGGGAATAACTTAATCTGTTCTCAACAACTGTCTTCAACTTCAGTGTTAATAACCACATCATCTTCTTTTACATTTAGATTTAACTCCAAACATAAATGGTATTATTCAAGCCCATTAGACCCTAACAATCATTCCATCAGTTTCACAGGTAATTTGCTTCCTAATTACCACTTAAAATAATACATACCTTGCTATTTTTATGTTCATAAATTCATTGCTGCTATATACAGTTAAATAAAGAAAGATACACAGAGAGAGGCAAAATT
This sequence comes from Neomonachus schauinslandi, assembly GCF_002201575.2. Taxonomy (NCBI): domain Eukaryota; kingdom Metazoa; phylum Chordata; class Mammalia; order Carnivora; family Phocidae; genus Neomonachus; species Neomonachus schauinslandi. Next base: position 98,916,515 of record NC_058409.1, on the reverse strand, counting down.
ATATCTGCAAATCATAGCAATACATTGGATGTTTATTCACAGAAACATCTAATTGATGATCACTTGCTGGCAAGATTAGACACGTTTCAGAGTAACTCCAAAGGAGATCCAAGCATACTGTTAAAAAGGCAATCTCCACAGAGCGTAATAAGGCCATTTGCATTTGCTGAGGGAACTGTGCCCCCATCACAAAATGAATCTAATTTTGAGGTTGAGATTTCATTTATTCATTATGATATTAACGGCAAGCCCAGAATTATTTAGTTTCAATGAAAGAAGAATGTTGTTTCTGATCAAGGAAATTCTAAATAAAACATTGCCAGTTCACATTTGTCATTTGGATATTTTTTTTTTTCGTTTCTTTCAAAATCCTACCTTAACACTTTCATATACTATTGATGGGAACAGAATCTGGTTTGACCCTGTTGGAGAGAAATTTAAAAACAAGAATGCTGTCCTTCAGAATCTTTGTTTGAGGCATTAGAAATGGACTCTAACCAAAAGAGGCAGATAAGGATTTTAATATTAGGATACCTCAAACTTCATAGAACTGAAGGGACCAGGTTCAACTAGAGCCAGAAAAGCACTGAGTGGAGGTACAAGAAGCAGGGGCTAATGAATGTCTCTTAGGGAACCTGAAATAAAATAAACCATGTCTAAGCAGTTTTAGTCTTTTTGACTCAAATGTTCATTTTTACGTTTCAAAGAGATAGAATTTAATTGCCTTACTTGGGTCACATGATCATTATTTTTCTAAGGCAGAGCAGGAAACCTTAACTGACATCTTCACAAGAATATATGCCAATAACAGAAAGATTGTTACCAATAAATAGAGACTCATCACTCATATCAGAAACCTTAAAAATAAGCATTCCTTCAATCAAGAAACCAACTTTTGGTTCATAATCTGGGGAAACAGTCAAAGAAGTTTTCAAAATTTATATCTAATAGTTAATGTTATGAAAAAACTGAAAAAACTCCATACTAAACACGATTTAAAAAAAAAATCATGGAGCACCTGGGTGGCTCAGTTGGTTAAGCGTGGAATTCTTGGTTTCAGCTGAGGTCATGATCTCAGGGTGGTGGGATCCAGTCCTGCCTCTGGCTCCGCGTTCATCACGGAGTCCGCTTGTCCCTTTCCCTCTGCTCCTCCCCCTGCTTGCACGACCTTTCTCTCTCTCTAAAAAATGAATAAAATCATGAGGCACCTGGGTGGCTCAGTTGTTTAAGCGTCTGCCTTCGGCTCAGGTCATGATCCCAGGGTCCTGGCATCGAGCCCCACATCGGGCTCCTGGCTCAGCGGGAAGTCTACTTGTCCCTTTCCCTCTACCTGCTGCTCTGCCTACTTGTGCTCTCTCTCCGTCAAATAAATAACAGTCTTTTAAAAAAATAAAAATAAATAAAATCTTTAGAACAATAATTAAAAAAAATCAGACTAAGCCTGAAAATATAATCCAATTTTTGTTTAAATGACAATGTATGTATGTACGAGAAGGTGCTATATGAAGATATAGTTTAAGCAATTTTTGCTATGTATTTATTCTTTTAACTTTATATCTATTTTGAGCTTCATTAAAATATAAATGACATATAGCATTGTGTAGGTTTAAGGTGTACATGTGATGATTACTTCATGCACATATATATGGCTAAGTTATTACTACCATAAAGTTAGTTAACACTTCCACCATCATCTAATTAACATTATTCTTGTTTGTGTGGTCAGATCATTTAAGATCTACTCTCTTAGAAAATTTCAAATACATAATATATATCATTAACTTAGTCACACTCTATACATTAGATCTGTAGAACTTACTCATCTTATTACTGGAGGTTTGTACACCTTGACCAACATCTATCCAGTTCCCTTATCCCCCAACCCATGGCAACCAGCATTCTACACTGTTTCTATAAATTTGGCTTATTTTAGCTTGCACATATAAGTGAGATCATACCGTATTTGTCAATCTCTGTCTTATTTCACTTAACATAAATCTCTCAAGGGCCATTTATGTTACAAAATAATGTTGCAATGAATATAGGGGTAAAGATATCTCTTCAAGACAGTGATTTCATTTCTTTTGGATCTATACCCAGAAGCCAGATTGCTAGATCATATGGTGGTTCTCTTTTTAGTTTTTTGAGGGACCTTCATACTGTTTCCCATAGTGGCTATACCAATTTGCATTTCCCCCAACAGTACACAAAGTTTCCCTTTTCTCAACATCCTCACCAATACTTGTTATCTCTTGTTTTTTTGATAATAGCCATTCCAATTGGTGTGAAGTGCTATCTCATTGTGATTTCAATTTGCTTTGCATTCCTTGATGATTACTAATGTTCAGCACCTTTTCATGTACCTGTTGGCATTCATATATGTAGGTCCACAAGACACTAGCCTAGGCACTGGGGAGGACCAGGTTCCACAGGAGCCCACCAGGAGCCTGGGTTTGTGGGGACTGCCTTGGTGCTGGAGTGGGCTTAAAAACTTTGTTTCCTGGGAGCCCACCTAAAGCCTGGAGCCATGGGAGCCATCAGGATTCGCAGCAGCTGACCTGGTGCTATAGTGGACTGGGTCCTGGAGCTGCAGGAGCCTGCCTGGCATTGATGTGGGTCTACTGCTGGGGTCTGCAATGGTCAGGTGCTTACATCTCTCCCTCTGCTACAGGGAAGGTGTCTGCACACTAAGCTGCCCAGGCTTGGGGTAGGGGCAATGGGGGTAATATTAAACTGTCTTTCTTACCCTCTCCAATGTCTTTCGTTATTTCTGTACTCCACCCAAGGTCTATAATCTCACCTGGAACTCTTAGCTTTTGTGCAGGTATTTTCATGAGAGATAGTTATTCAAATTGATGTTTCTGGGAGGGGATGAGCTCTAGAAATTCCTATCCCACCATCTTGCTGACATCACTCCTCTACCTGTATTTTCTTGCTAGTTAGGCATTTAAATTTTAGAAATGGAATTTCCCTTTGTGGGTGCAGGAGTTATACAGCACAAGGCTGAGAATAATTATAACTTAAATAAAAAAGAACTTCAACTTTAATTTGACCCAACTTTAATTTGTGTAGTAGGATATAGCAGCTACTTCTGTGGATGAGAAAAAAGACTGAAACAAAAATGTTAATAGTGGTTATCCCCAGATAGTGGTTTTTAAGGTTCTTGCAATACAGATGGGAGTTTTTAAAGTTCTTTTAATTTTCTTATTTTTTTTTTCTAATAAGGAAGAAAAAAGGATGAAAGTTAAAATTTCTGAACTAAGCCTAGATATTTATAAACAGGCTTATGGGATCTTATCCTAACTTTTTACAAGAAAGAAACAAATTATAGCCAAATAATTAGTGAAATCTTTCCACATTCTTTAAATTTCCTCACTTACACATCTCATGTTTTATAACCTACTGATAACATAAGAAGTAATAAACTCAGTAGTTGAGAACAAAATCTTTAAAGTCAGTTATATCTGTACTTGAATCTTCTTCCACTTATTAGCAATGCAAAGTTATTCAAGTTGCTTCAATGCCCTGACCTCTGTTTGTGCATCTATACCATGGTGATAATTATTTATCTTTCTTAAGATAACTTTGGGAATGAAAATCATATGGAAAATATATCTGTTTTATGTCTACTGTCAAAACCTATAGTTTATATAAGGTTATTTGTTAGAAAATTAATTTAAAGAGGATTATCAAATTATACAATGTTTCTTTTTGTACAGATACAGAGAAAACCATTAAGGTTGGACACAAATAGATGAAATGTGGAAAATAGTGCTTTAAAATGATTAATAGAAGTTTGAGGAAGCTCCAGTTCACTTAGAATCCAACATGCAGCCCAAGATGCTGTATTACCGGAAAAATCATATTCTTGTTCAAACGATGGCCATTAGTAATCTGATTTCTTACTGTGGGAAGCCACAGGTCTAGCAAAGGTTACTATGTTTAAAAGTCTCAACAAGTATGTATTTCTTGGCATGAGGGTCAATAGCTTTCACCAACTTTTCAGAGAGAAAGGAGACCTTTAAAGAAGCACAAAATTAAAATCTCTAATATCTAGCCCTCCCAAAGTCCCATATTTTTTCTTTTTTCTGTTATTTCCCACTATTGGAAGCATGAATTGGCTGCTCAAAAAGATGTTAGAAATTAGTTGAAGAAAGCCATGTATGTTCTCTCTTTTTGTCATCTGTGATAATGAGTATTCCTGTATGTGGTGGAGATGAAAATCAAAATTAACTTGGTTAGGTTAGGAACACATGAATAATAATTTAGTATAAAACCTGTCTTACTCCCTTATTAGAGATAAGTATAGGAAACCAAAATATTGGATGGCATATTTTAAAACATAAATGCTGCATGGTGGTACAGACTAGGATCAGAATATTGAAATAAGCTCTTCTTTTTTACCTTGTCTTTATAAAGTCAAGGCCAAAGTAAAGTCTGACCTCACTCATGAAGCCTTACCTAATTCTTCTATCTCTTACTAACATCACTTTTGTGACTTCCTATTCCTGGAATGACATATGGTTTTCAGGCCAACTCCAATCAGTTGTTTGGCTGCTTGAGAAGGATTTGGAGGACCTGTCAAGGCTCAGCTGGAAAGAATAACTGGATGATTAGCAGTGTGTGCTGTGGACTCTGATGGGAGAATGGTTGGCCTCAGGCAAGATCAGAACTGAGGAAACAATACATGGTTTACGGCATAAAGATACTTAAAAAAATTTTAAAAGAAACTAATCAAGACCTGGTGAAATTCCGAAGTTTTACACTGGATTCATGGTCTGATAGGTGTGAGTAGAAAACAGAGTTATGACAACCTTCTTTACTTTTACCTTGAGCATTGAAGTACTAGCAACAACATTGCTCAGGTGAACCTTTAACTATAATATTGAACCCTAAACTTATAATCATAAGCCAAGAGAGCCATCGTATTGATAATTAGTTGGATAATTTTTTTCAAATTCCATTATCCAATTGACCATACATAAACCTAACTAGCTACTGTTAGTTTACAACAAGCAGTTCTAAGTTGGTACAACTGGTAGCAGGGAAACATTTTGGATGAGAGTGAAAAAATACAATTGGCTTTTTTCTCTGCCATTTTCTTATTCTGTAACAAGTACCATGCTTATTTATCCATCAAGTAATCTTGTAATTAAGATTTATCATCATCATCATCACCATTTCCAGTTACAAATGATAAAAGAGGTTCAAATTTGTTTTGTCCAAAATAGGTGAGAGTTGAACCCAAGTTGACTTCTGCTGCATTCCATGACTTTAATCTCTATATTATGTAACCACAAAAGACATTGTTAAATCATTCATACTGACTGCAGAGTCCCTTGGTGAATAAAAGAAGGCAGACACAGCTAACAGGAGATCAGGGTAACTACTAAGTGCTCATTCAGCTATTCATTTGATGTAAGAGCTAATGGAAGGGAATCTGCTTTTCAGCAAGAAAACACAAAACTATATATGCTCTACTTTCTTAATTTAAAAAAGTCCCGATAATGAGAAAATACTGTCCCATTATATTGTGATTATGGACGGCAAACTCAAGTACAAATGGTCTGATGGAAAATTACTAAGAGCACTGGATTGGGAGCCAGTTTCAAATCTTTGGCTATAATACTTAAAAAAGTGTGTGAAATTAGGAAAGTTATTTAACCCTGTGTTATTTAGTTCCCACATCTGAAGAAATATAATAGATTGTTATATCCATTCCACACAAATGGATTGTTCCAGATTGTTGTGAGAATTAAAATAATATCTGGCATGGAATAAGTATCATTGAAGTGCTAACTATGATCATATTTATTATAGTAAGTTACTCATATTCTAATTCCACCCGAAGTACCCATAATTTAGTTCTGTTATTCACACTTTAGTGGCTCTTTTACCTTGAGCGCTTGTGATCGATAACGCTACCATTAAAGCTGTCCTTTCCTGAATGAAGCACTAAGGACCAGGGATGAGCAAAACAGATGCCTCCCTGCCCTCATAAAATTTTCAGCTTCTCAGAGACTGTAAGAATTGAGATAAATAATTTTGAGTATGGTGAATATTTTGAAAGGGAAAATATGGTTTTGATGAAGTATAATTGGGGTGCTAGGGCATGGAATACTCCTTGAGGCAGTGGTGTTTAAGATGAAACCTGGGGAAGGGAGTTCAACCAAGTAAAAGGCACATGCGTGGAGCTGGAAGGAAGAGTGTGCCAGCTAAGACCTTCCTGTGGCTGGGCTGGAATAAAGACTGTGACAGGGAGGATGAAGACAAACTATAAAGGCAGACAAAAGGTATAAAGCTATAGGATAATGTTCACCAGTTTAGGAAGTGGGGATTATGTCTTGAGGATCATGAAAAATCACTGAAGAATTTTAAGCAAGGGAGTGCCAATCCATCTGTTCCCCAGAGAAAGCTTGAATTCAACCTAAGGCTTCTATCGACGCAAGAACTAAAAAAAGAATTTAAATGCTTACCTAAGTCTCTTTTTAAACATGCTCATAGAGGATTAAATTGAACAGAGCACAGAACATCCTAGCATTTTGTTTTACCATCTATGTCCCCCCCCCCAATCACAGGCATTTCACCATAAATGCTACTGTTGCCATTGCTCACACCCCTTTCCAAAATTGCTCCTCTATCTCCATTTTCAAAACCACTCCTGGCTTTCTCTCTATCCCTCTCCTTTCATTCTACTGCTCTTTCTCAAGATGGACTTGCACATGCATGACCCAGATGCCCTGCATGGAAGTGCTTGCTGACACGTTGGCGGAATGTGGTCAGCAGGCAGCCTTCAGATGTAGGCTCATATCAGGAGCTGCTTCAGCCGCAGTGAGCAATCTCTTCTTCCCATCACCTTGCCCAGGGTAGCTCACATTTGGCGTTTGAGACAGGTGGGGATATACAGACCCTGCCCCAGCCATTTCAGCCCATACTGGGATAACTCTGTGTGACCGTAAGCTCCTGGAGAGCCTGGATTGTGGGGGAGGGGCAGGGTTCACTGCAGCTTTATCACACCTGCATTACAATTAGATTTCTCCCTTTTCCCAATCCTTTTGGTTCTTTTCTTCATTGTTTTGGCCTTAATAAACCTCTGGTACTAGACAGTGAGTCTCAGCAACTGCTTCCAGAGAACCTAGTTCCCAAGACTCCCCATATTTATTTTGTTCTTTAGGCAACAGTTCAGTCAAATCAGAAATAAATGAATCCAGTTTTCCAAACTTAGTTTCTTTTATTTTTTTCTGCACATTGGTCTAATTGAAAAAAGGGAATTCCAAGTCTTGCAATTTGAACAGTAAAAATCCCCTCTCTCATAAATTCATGGGGTCATGTATACATAAAGGACAGTTAGAAAGGTATAGTGAACCTGTGAATTTTCATATATTAATTTTGTGGTTCATGCTATTAGAATCTATGAACTATTTCTTCCATGAGGTTGCTTTCCAGGCACTGAAATTCCTGGAGCTGGAAGAAGGGCACCAAACCCAACACATTCTGCATCAAAATATCTGCCTTTTGTCTGCCCCTGGAGGCAAATCCATTTTTACTCTCGATTCTCCAGCATATATGATGAACTACCATAG